>NC_083589.1:59543881-59796381 GCF_027579695.1 Neoarius graeffei | reverse complement strand
TAATGATTTATAGTTTAAGGATCGTCTCAAAAATCCTGTCACTTTAGCTCATGTTTGCTAACTGACTAGCATTATCAGTGAAAATAAGAAACATTTATAAATATACGTTAAGACTCCTCTCAGAAATCTTGTCAGCTTAGCTCATGCTCATTAACTGACTAGCATTTTCAGCGAAAATAATAAACATTTATAAATATCAGTTAAGACTCCTCTCAGAAATAATTTCACTTTAGTTCATGCTTGCTAACTGATGAACATTAGAATTGAAAATAATAATGATTTATAAATAGAGGTTAAGAATCCTCTCAGAAATCTGGTCACTATAGCTCATGCTCACTAACTGACTAGCATTATGAGTGAAAATGATAAACATTTATAAATATAGCTTAAGAATCCTCTCAGAAATCCTGTCATGTTAGCTCATGCCTGCTAACTGACTAGCATTATCTGTGAAAATAATAAACATTTATAAATATAGCTTAAGAATCCTCTCAGAAATCTGGTCACTTTGCTCGAACTGACTAGCATTAGCAGTGAAAATAACAAACATTTATAAATATGGCTTAAGCATCTTCTCAGTAATCCTGTCACTTTACCTCATGCTCCCTGCATTAGCAGTTAAAATAATGAACATTTATAAATATAGCTTAAGAATCCCCATGTTAGCTCATACGAACTTGTTGGCTTGTTTCAGCAGTCAAGATATCAAAGTGAAATTTTATAAATATGACTGAAGAATCCTCTCAAATTAGCACATGCTAGTTAACTGGCTTGTATTAGCAGTGAACATTGTACATATTGAATATCAGTTACAAATCCTTTCAGAAATCTTGTTCGTTCACATCTGATTGTTGGATGACATTCGTGCTGAATTTTGTAAATAAGTATGAATTAAAAATGTAAGTTAATAGCTATCCTTTCAGAAATCTTCTCAGTTTAGCACATTAGCTTGTGTTAGCAGTGAAGAATACATTTTCACAAATATAAGTTTTTTTTTGTTTATTTGTTTGTTTGTTTATTTGTTTTTAAAGCTGAGGAATTGATAAGTACAACCCCGATTCCAAAAAAGTTGGGACAAAGTACAAATTGTAAATAAAAACGGAATGCAATGATGTGGAAGTTTCAAAATTCCGTATTTTATTCAGAATAGAACATAAATGGCGTATCAAATGTTTAAACTGAGAAAATGTATCATTTAAAGAGAAAAATTAGGTGATTTTAAATTTCATGACAACAACACATCTCAAAAAAGTTGGGACAAGGCCATGTTTCCCACTGTGAGACATCCCCTTTTCTCTTTACAACAGTCTGTAAACGTCTGGGGACTGAGGAGACAAGTTGCTCAAGTTTAGGGATAGGAATGTTAACCCATTCTTGTCTAATGTAGGATTCTAGTTGCTCAACTGTCTTAGGTCTTTTTTGTTGTATCTTCCGTTTTATGATGCGCCAAATGTTTTCTATGGGTGAAAGATCTGGACTGCAGGCTGGCCAGTTCAGTACCCGGATCCTTCTTCTACGCAGCCATGATGCTGTAATTGATGCAGTATGTGGTTTGGCATTGTCATGTTGGAAAATGCAAGGTCTTCCCTGAAAGAGACATCATCTGGATGGGAGCATATGTTGCTCTAGAACCTGGATATACCTTTCAGCATTGATGGTGTCTTTCCAGATGTGTAAGCTGCCCATGCCACATGCACTAATGCAACCCCATACCATCAGAGATGCAGGCTTCTGAACTGAGCGCTGATAACAACTCGGGTCGTCCTTCTCCTCTTTAGTCCGAATGACACGGTGTCCCTGATTTCCATAAAGAACTTCAAATTTTGATTCGTCTGACCACAGAACAGTTTTCCACTTTGCCACAGTCCATTTTAAATGAGCCTTGGCCCAGAGAAGACGTCTGCGCTTCTGGATCATGTTTAGATACGGCTTCTTCTTTGAACTATAGAGTTTTAGCTGGCAACGGCGGATGGCACGGTGAATTGTGTTCACAGATAATGTTCTCTGGAAATATTCCTGAGCCCATTTTGTGATTTCCAATACAGAAGCATGCCTGTATGTGATGCAGTGCCGTCTAAGGGCCCGAAGATCACGGGCACCCGGTATGGTTTTCCGGCCTTGACCCTTACGCACAGAGGTTCTTCCAGATTCTCTGAATCTTTTGATGATATTATGCACTGTAGATGATGATATGTTCAAACTCTTTGCAATTTTACACTGTCGAACTCCTTTCTGATATTGCTCCACTATTTGTCGGCGCAGAATTAGGGGGATTGGTGATCCTCTTCCCATCTTTACTTCTGAGAGCCGCTGCCACTCCAAGATGCTCTTTTTATACCCAGTCATGTTAATGACCTATTGCCAATTGACCTAATGAGTTGCAATTTGGTCCTCCAGCTGTTCCTTTTTTGTACCTTTAACTTTTCCAGCCTCTTATTGCCCCTGTCCCAACTTTTTTGAGATGTGTTGCTGTCATGAAATTTAAAATGAGCCAATATTTGGCATGAAATTTCAAAATGTCTCACTTTCGACATTTGATATGTTGTCTATGTTCTATTGTGAATACAGTATCAGTTTTTGAGATTTGTAAATTATTGCATTCCATTTTTATTTACAATTTGTACTTTGTCCCAACTTTTTTGGAATCGGGGTTGTAAATAAATATGATGGAACAATCTTAGATTAGAGCTAATTCTTTGCTGAACGAGCAGTTAGCCTGTTAAAGCCCTTATATGTAGCATGTGCTGTGTAAATTGTATTATATGATCAACTTAGTCTTTGTGTGTCTGATTAGACACACACACAGCAGTACTAGCATGAGTTTGTGTGTGTGTGTGTGAAAGACGAGTTCCTTCAGTACTGATGGAGAGTGGCAGGTTACTGCTGCTAAGTGCCAACACCTCTCACACACTCCATATTCGGAGGTAACTGGCCGTGAGAGGAGCTTCACACCTGCAGACAGATGTGCAGCAGCTTCTTCAGATACCATGCAGCTTGCCCTGGAAAATTACACACAGCTCCAGGGGCTAATTCTGAAAACATTAACAATCATTTTCAAACCAGAATTTTTTGGATGCTAGCCAATAGTGTGTGTGTGTGTGTTTCCTTTCCCATGCTCTCAAATGAATGGTGTGTCTGCTCAGACAGGACTTTATTGGTGCCAGCGCTGGTGGCTAATGTTCCAGATGATGCCCTGTTTTAGGGGAACATAGATGTTGCAAATACAATGTGGGGCTAATATTGGACCAGCGCCATTGCGTGATTGAAACAACAGGCTGTGGTGAAATCACGGTCATTTGTTTTGATGTAAAGAGAGCGGAGCGGCAGAATAAGCAGCTTCCATGCAATTGCATGGCTGTAATAGTGTTCAACACATTTTATACAAGATATTAATAAAAGGAAATGAGGATGTGCTGTTATAGATATTTCATCTCCAAGATATGATGTCTTAGCAAGCAAACAGCATGGAATTTATAGTGACTTACAGTATCTAACATTAATATTATGACTATCACTGACTAAAAATACAACTATTATATCGAAAATATTATATATTCAATTATATTATATAGACATGAGCGTTTTATTGGGAAATATTTTTCATCTGAGCTCCATCTGGGACATGGAGAACCAACATAAATCTCTATCTGTCACTCGTGAGGAAATCGATGAATTGTTTTGATAAATTTGGGGACTTTTTGTTTGTGAATGTGTCGATATAATAAAGAGAAAGTCACACGTTGGCTTGAAGATATGAAGTTTAACTTCTCGTGTTGAAAAATTCGCATTTTTCATACGAAATACATCACGGATCTGAGTGACATATTTAAATAATATTGGCTGGTGTTGAGTGGTCTATCAGATATATTCCATTCAGCTAGCATGATACTGAACGAGTCGAAGACGAGTAGCTGAATGGAATATATCTGATAGACCACGAAAAAAGCCATTATTATTTTTTTTTTAAATACATTCCTTTAAGGTGTTCAACGCGTCTTTCTCTTTCAAAATTCTCTCAAAATCTTCCGTATTTAACGAAGCAAACCTGGCGGCCATGTTTGTTTATAAATTGTCACAGTCACTCACTAGCACGGAAGTTTTACGTCTCCGACGTGTGACGTCATGTTGTCTTGACAACCATGCAATATTGTAAACCATATTCAACGCTCATTCAAAATTAAAATTCTTTTGATTAACTTGCATATATTTTTTGTATGGATGTGTTCATATAATATAAAGAACATTATACAGTGGTGCGAAGATAATGAAGTTTACCTTCTCGTGTTGAAAGTATTTTCACTTGTTCACATCAATCACTTGTGAATATGTTCACCACTCGAAGATAAACTTCATGTCAATGCACAACCATGTAATATCCTCTGTGTATAAAATTAGTTATAAACATTTAATTAATTTTGTTTCATTTTTTCTAGAAGTAAAAATTCAGTGGTTGTGTATTTATTATTTTATATTTATTCTTTGAATGATACAAAACTTTGAAAAAAATATTCTATACTTTTACTGTAATATTTATTTTTAAGTTTATTGTACTACTTCTTTCTTGATGACATATGACAGTAAGTAAGTAAGTCAATAAATAAATAAATAAATAAGAAGAAAATTGCTTATACAGAATTATGTAACAAGACGGTTAAAAATGTGTTTATGCATTTTTAAGTTCAAGTTTTAAGAAATTCTAAAGACCTCCTTTTCTTATTTTATATAAGCTTCTACGTACAGTATTTAGTTGAAGAAAGCAAAAACTATGCCAAGCTTTTCAAAAATTAAGACTTGTTTGTTTGATTTTTACTAATTTTATGCTTGAAATTGCAGTGCTGTTTGTTTGTTGATTTTATTCTAATATTTATTTATTGAAAGAGACAAATGACTCTATTATGGTACTGGATCATATGAAACTGAATTAACCCTATTTATTGACTGTTTTCCTCCCAAATTTTAATTTATTTTAAGAGCTAAATATTCAAAAGAAACTGAATTATCTGCCAAACTTCAAAATATCCATAAATACTGAATGTTCAATCATATTATAATTACAACCCCGATTCCAAAAAAGTTGGGACAAAGTACAAATTGTAAATAAAAACAGAATGCAATGATGTGGAAGTTCCAAAATTCCATATTTTATTCAGAATAGAACATAGATGACGTATCAAATGTTTAAACTGAGAAAATGTATCATTTAAAGAGAAAAAATTAGGTGATTTTAAATTTCATGACAACAACACATCTCAAAAAAGTTGGGACAAGGCCATGTTTCCCACTGTGAGACATCCCCTTTTCTCTTTACAACAGTCTGTAAACGTCTGGGGACTGAGGAGACAAGCTGCTCAAGTTTAGGGATAGGAATGTTAACCCATTCTTGTCTAATGTAGGATTCGAGTTGCTCAACTGTCTTAGGTCTTTTTTGACGTATCTTCCGTTTTATGATGCGCCAAATGCTTTCTATGGGTGAAAGATCTGGACTGCAGGCTGGCCAGTTCAGTACCCGGACCCTTCTTCTACGCAGCCATGATGCTGTAATTGATGCAGTATGTGGTTTGGCATTGTCATGTTGGAAAATGCAAGGTCTTCCCTGAAAGAGACGTCGTCTGGATGGGAGCATATGTTGCTCTAGAACCTGGATATACCTTTCAGCATTGATGGTGTCTTTCCAGATGTGTAAGCTGCCCATGCCACACGCACTAATGCAACCCCATACCATCAGAGATGCAGGCTTCTGAACTGAGCGCTGATAACAACTTGGGTCGTCCTTCTCCTCTTTAGTACGAATGACACGGCGTCCCTGATTTCCATAAAGAACTTCAAATTTTGATTCGTCTGACCACAGAACAGTTTTCCACTTTGCCACAGTCCATTTTAAATGAGCCTTGGCCCAGAGAAGACGTCTGCGCTTCTGGATCGTGTTTAGATACGGCTTCTTCTTTGAACTATAGAGTTTTAGCTGGCAACGGCGGATGGCACGGTGAATTGTGTTCACAGATAATGTTCTCTGGAAATATTCCTGAGCCCATTTTGTGATTTCCAATACAGAAGCATGCCTGTATGTGATGCAGTGCCGTCTAAGGGCCCAAAGATCACGGGCACCCAGTATGGTTTTCCGGCCTTGACCCTTACGCACAGAGATTCTTCCAGATTCTTTGGATCTTTTGATGATATTATGCACTGTAGATGATGATATGTTCAAACTCTTTGCAATTTTACACTGTCGAACTCCTTTCTGATATTGCTCCACTATTTGTCAGCGCAGAATTAGGGGGATTGGTGATCCTCTTCCCATCTTTACTTCTGAGAGCCGCTGCCACTCCAAGATGCTCTTTTTATACCCAGTCATGTTAATGACCTATTGCCAATTGACCTAATGAGTTGCAATTTGGTCCTCCAGCTGTTCCTTTTTTGTACCTTTAACTTTTCCAGCCTCTTATTGCCCCTGTCCCAACTTTTTTGAGATGTGTTGCTGTCATGAAATTTCAAATGAGCCAATATTTGGCATGAAATTTCAAAATGTCTCACTTTCGACATTTGATATGTTGTCTATGTTCTATTGTGAATACAATATCAGTTTTTGAGATTTGTAAATTATTGCATTCCATTTTTATTTACAATTTGTACTTTGTCCCAACTTTTTTGGAATCGGGATTGTATTTATAAAACTGTTGATGTTTGCATGTGTTTTAAGATACAAATTTTTCAGTATATGCTAGGAATCGCGCGCGTGTGTGTGTGTGTGTGTGTGTGTGCGTGTGTGTGTGTTATATTAGAAGGGAGGAGGTGTAAAGTGTAAATGTGTGCATGGGGTGAAATATGTGTATTTAATAAAGAGATGAGGGGGAAAGGAAATTGCCCTGGGCTCACAACAGAAGCGCATAAGAGCATGTTTACACATGTTCTGCCTGTCTCTTTCTCTGTCTCTCTCTCTCTCTCTCTCTCTCACACACACACACACACACACACACACACACACACACACACACACACACACACACACACACACATTTATTGCAGGTGGGTTTGTCATGTCGCCTCGTCTCTGTCCTAGAAACAGTGATTCTGTAGGAAGTTTCTCTTCCAGGGATTTTATAAGTCCCTTATTAATTAGACAACCACACTGGAGGTCACAAAAACATGGAAATAAAATCCCACTGCCTCGCAAAAACTCATTAACATGACTCACGTTTGTGTGTATGTGCTTGTATACACAGGGGTATTATTAGAGACGTGTATGGGATGATCACATCATGTGTTATAGGTGTGTGTTGTGTGTGTGTGTGTGTGTGTGTGTGTGAGAGAGATGTAGCTGGGTTAGACTGTGCACTTTCTTGTATTTGTGTATTCAAATCTTTTTAACAGTTTTCTGCATTAGCCACGATACCTGCTGATACTGGTGCAGTGGGATTTAGCCCTTGCTTCACCTCTACCTAAAGACAGCGATGCAGCAGAGTTTTAGTATTTTATTCTGCGCAGCTTCCAAAGCTACAGTTTTCATTGTTATAGTATTGTGTGTGTCATCTCATAGATCGCAACCTAGCTGAGTTGCGTCTCGGCCGTAACTTAAAGGAGAACTAAAGGCAAATTTTTTATTATCAAAATTCTATTTATCTCATTTTATTAAATATCAGAATGCATTTTTGATCGCTATTTTGTTGCTGCTATAGCAAGTTATGAGTGTGTGAAATACGCTCTGTAATATATCAGTCCATATGTCAAAGCAATGGCTGTAAATGAGATTTGTTGAGACCTGTGCGAGACATCGTAGGACGGAAGTAAAACGTACAGCGGAAATCAAAGCGACTGACATCTGCCAACGTTGTCAAAAGACGCGTGCGCCCTCTTTCGAACGCTGATGTAATCAAGCCGGAAGTTTTGTTTGTTTTTATAGCAATCAGGAAAGTTTGAAAAAAGTAGGCGTCATTTAAACTCGTTTTTGTGTAATATTTTGTTTGGAAAACAGTTTTTAAAATGGCGGCACTGACACCTGGCTGACACTTCACTTCACATTTCGAAGTCTCGCACAAGTCTCGTGAAGATCGCGCGGATAAGCGACGCCTGCTGTGGACCAAACGAACTAAATTCAACACGGCTAAAAACCGAACAGGCCGATAAGTATAATATTTAATTGCAATTAGTTGCCGATACGAGTCACGATATAAGGTTACTAAAACCGAAAACGTAATTGAATAACACGTTAATTAAGAAATAAAGCAAGTTAAAAATGACTTCAGTTCTCCTTTAAGCCTGACATGATTGACAAGCATGTTGAGACAAATCTTTGTCCTGATTGGTTGGACGCCATTAAACTTTGCTCCTTATGGATATTAGGCACCACAGTTTTTAAAGTTTGTAAAGTTTTGGGTGCACACTAAACACACTGAAAACACACACACACACACACACACACACACACACACACACACACACAAACCCTTTTCCATATTGGCTTTTTTCACGCCACTGCTCCTGTCTCGCTGCTTCTCCTGCTGTCTTTGGTTTTTGTGAATGGGGTGTGTGAGTTATATCTGTGCCTGAGCTGGAATTGTGCAGTTAAATGTGTTTTATTTTGTGCGAGAAATAAATGAGATGGCTGCTATTTTGGGGATCCATGAGGCTGGATAAATTGTGAGGTGTCTGAGACACACAGAGGCACAGCACATATCTCTCAGAATTCATCAGTTCACTGTTAATGAGTATTGATTATTTCGTGTTTTTGTGTGTGTGTGTGTGTGTGTGTGTGGTGAATGAGAGGCGTGGTTACAGGGAAATAACTGCAAGTATGCTGCAGTGATTATAATAACCACATTGCCAGTTCAAAGTATTTTGCATGTGTGTGTGTTTCATGTCCCATAGAATGTGTTTTCATGACTCCATTAGAAACATCTACAGAAAAGTATCCATGCAACTGACGACAAAATGTATTTTACTATTTTATGGAAAATGCAAAACTCAAGGTATTATTGTATGAATTAATAAACTGTTAGTATACCACCACAGTGATGTATATGGTGGATATGGGGTGCCAAGTGTCACCGGACCCATTTCGTGGACGAAATGCATTTTGTGATGGACGAAATGCATTTTGTCCGACGAAATGCATTCTGTGATGGACGAAATGCATTTCGTCCACGAAATGGGCCCGGTGACACTTGGCACCCCATAGGTGGATGGATTTATAGAAGGAGTCTCCAGTGTCAGCGCTTTGTAACAGTCAAAGGTAAAGCTTTACGTTTTCTGACATGGGAAAGTCGTTTGGTGTATCGTTAACTTGGCTAACTTGTTTCATGGAGTAAATTACATTACATTCCAGGCATCATACCCAGTACAGCCTGGGGAAGCAGCTTTGAGACCAAAAGGTTGCTGGTTCAATTCCCTGGACCAGCAAGAGTGGCTGAAGTGCCCTTGAGCAAGGCACCAAACCCCCAACTGCTCCCTGAGCTGCTCTGGATATGTTGTACGTCACTCTGGATGAGATAAGAGCGTCTGCTAAATGCCAGTAATGTAATGGGGAGCAGGTGCCTTGCTCAAGGGCACTTCAGCCATTGCTGTTGGTGCAGGGAATTGAACCAGCAACTTTGTGGTCCCAAAGCTGCTTCTCTAACCATGAGGCCATGGCTTTTCATGGCCTAGTTAAATGTAACTATAAAAGGATAAAAATATGGTGCATCTTCTCATCTCATCTCATTATCTGTAGCCGCTTTATCCTGTTCTACAGGGTCGCAGGCAAGTTGGATCCTATCCCAGCTGACTATGGGTGAAAGGCGGGGTACACCCTGGACAAGTCGCCAGGTCATCACAGGGCTGACACATAGACACAGACAACCATTCACACTCACATTCACACCTACGCTCAATTTAGAGTCACCAGTTAACCTAACCTGCATGTCTTTGGACTGTGGGGGAAACCGGAGCACCCGGAGGAAACCCACGCGGACACGGGGAGAACATGCAAACTCCACACAGAAAGGCCCTCGCCGGCCACGGGGCTCGAACCCAGACCTGCTTGGTGTGAGGCGACAGCGCTAACCACTACACCACCGTGCCGCCCCTCTTTCTTTAATAAATAAGAAATTATTAAGTAAGCAAAGAGGAATAAAGCATTAATGGACATGCTGTTATAGGAAAATAATCAACATGGGGTGGTAACAGTAACTTGGCTTCATACAAGGCATCATCACATCACCCTAATGCTGATTATTTTCCTGTAACAGAAGTCCCTCAAGTGTTTTATTGCTAAAGCCTCACTCACAACCCGCCTTACGTGCTGCTATGGGCGGTCTACAGTAAAAGATTTGGCAAAACCATGCTTGAGACTTGCGTTACACTTGCGTGTGTTCAGCGCCGTAGAAGGTCGCAGACTGCCCGTGGAGACTTTCGGTCCTGCGCATGCAAATTCTACAGGTCTTGCGACAAATCAAGAATGCATACACTATGTACGGGACCCGTATTCCTTTTGTATGCCTGAACCAAGTCAGCAGCGCGGCTAGTAGGGTCTTTTTGCGATGACAGTAATACGCATGAGTGACGCTCGGTCATTGTATGAGTGACGTGCCTCAGAAGTACTACACAAGTATTCCACACTTGCTATTTGTGCGGCCCACAAGACAGAAGTACATCTCACTTTCTACCCCTATGCGTGGTGTGCACGCAGCACACGCGACCTGCACGCAACACGAGGGGCAAGACTCTGGGTATATATATTGGGGAGGAACCAAGAAACCAATCATGTAGCGTGTAGCATTGTAGAAAGGAAGAAGACCACCTCATTTGCTGTTTTTATCTGAGTCTATGTTCATTTACCATGCAAACGTCAAATAATAAAACATGAGTATAAGGGAATAACACATTTTATTACACTGTAAAAAATCTCAACTAAAGAGTCCAACAGTTTGAGCACTGAAACACACTCTGACTCCGAGCTGCTGTCCTGCTCCTGCTGAGTGGTGGGACGGGGTGTCGGGATGTTCTTGTCCTTATCACTGAACATGACACAATGGCCTGACAGCAATGATGGGATTGCAATGTCCTCACTTCTGGGCGTCGTTAGCTGAAACATACATGAAAATTAGCAAATATAATATTAATTACATAAGCATATAGATACTGAAATGAATGTTTAAAGCACGTGTATTTGGGTCTGTCTCAGAAACTGGGTGCTGTGGGGGTACTCCACTAAATATACTCAGTCAATAAACTATATGGTTTTGAATGCTGATGTTGGTTTCAATTTGAAATAAAATGATGAAAGAAATAATACAGATAAAACTAAATCTTTGATGTGAATACTCTATTCAGAATTTGCCAAAAATTCTGCAAATTTGTGGAAAAATGGCGGCTTGATCTGGGACATGATAAATGGTTGACTACATCGCATTCCCTTAAAAAGGTTGTAGTCCACTGAAAAGTCTACAGTTATCACTAATTGTATTTTAAGTTGTAACTTTATGCACCTAAGGATTGGTGCGCTCACAGAATAATCATAACCGTAATAAAACATCATGCAAAATATTTCATCACCGTCGTAACTCCATTTTCCGCAAACCCAAAACCAATACGATCGTGTGTTTTGATCTAAACGGAAAGCCTCAGGGTCGAGGTCACTACCTCACCAAAAGTAGTAACTTAAAATCACTACGCCATATAAACATTTAGTTATAAATCTGCGATTTTGTTTTTTAAAACGAAAGCTGAAAGTTAGGTATAGAATATGTTTCTTACAGAATATGTGACGATGGTAGCTGGTCTTGTATGAATTTCTGAGCTATAAAATGAGTCGTGGTCTATTTTTTACCGTAGCGTGTTATTTGTGTGCGGGGAAGGACACGCATTAACAATTTGCATGTGTAGAATGGAATTTTCCACTCCAGCAGTTAGAAGTTGATCGTGCTTCCATTTGCGGTCTTTCTGTTACGCGGGTGATCTGTTCGGACGTTATCACTGAAAAGGTGAGTTTTGACAGTTTTATTTTGTTTTAGTCTTGCAGTATAAGGCAACAGAATGTTTCTTTTTCATCTTACTTTCATATTTCGTAGTGTTTGCGTATTTTTGGCCAATATTTTGCAACCATGGTCAATTTAGATCGAACATTCGATTGGCCATAGATTGTCATTTTGCCCCGCCCCCGCCTCGCGCTCCGTCCGGTGCGGTAGTGATGTCCCGTTGCTCGTGCACCGCAGCAGAGACTCGTGCGACCTTCAGCCGGTACAGTCGCTGTTCTTTTACCACCGCCGTTATTCTCATCTTTCCGGTGTGTTCTTGATTTTTCCATCGTGTCCTATTTTGCCAAATCAAATACCCAAAATGTATCATATTATTCATATTTAAGTGAATAATCAATTCAGTCATCATAACTTGGCATTTTTAACCCACGCAATCAAAAAGAGGAAATTTATTCAATATTTTCACTCATCTGTGAAGGAGGGGCTTTAATTCTTCATGATGGAGTTATTTTATATGGAAATCAATTTTACAAAAGCATTTGAATTGTAATCAAAAAATTTTTCCACAGTGGAGGCCAGATAAAGCAAGACGCTATCTTCTTATTAAACATGACAAAAGAAACATTGAGTGTTAGGTAAATGCAAAAAACATAGTAAAATTAGAAAATTTATTTTTTGACCATAATGTCCCAAATGGGGGTGGCACGGTGGTGTAGTGGTTAGCGCTGTCGCCTCACAGCAAGAAGGTTCTGGGTTCGAGCCCCGTGGCCGACAAGGGCCTTTCTGTGCGGAGTTTGCATGTTCTCCCCGTGTCCGCGTGGGTTTCCTCCGGGTGCTCCGGTTTCCCCCACAGTCCAAAGACATGCAGGTTAGGTTAACTGGTGACTCTAAATTGAGCGTAGGTGTGAATGTGAGTGTGAATGGTTGTCTGTGTCTATGTGTCAGCCCTGTGATGACCTGGCGACTTGTCCAGGGTGTACCCCGCCTTTTGCTTTGTCACCTTCAGTGAGGAAGAATTATAAATGATGAAAGAAAATGCTGTTCCTAAATAAAAGCACTAAAGATGCTACGAAGTTTGGTCAAAAACTATTCAAAGGTAAGGTGGAGTTGGGATTTTTTTTATCAATTTCAAAATGAAGTATTTTATATGATTCGGTGTGGATAAGTGATATAAGTCTGTGCCGCAAAGTAATTACATTTGCATGCCACTATTGAAGGTTGAAATAAATTATTTTTTAAAATACGATTTTTTTTTTAAATACTCACTTGTGTATTTATACTAAAACAATTATCCACCTCAGGCTCAGTGAATATCAGTGAATAATAACCTCTACTTCATCTCGCTTATTATTTACCGATATTCACTTCGCCTTCGGCGAATAATTGTTAAATAACAAGAAATCATCCAAGGCACAAAGCTAAACCTGCCTCTAGTTTCGTTTCCCCGCCTCCTTATGCATCGCTCCTGGCCAATTGAGGCAAAGGTGGAAGTTTGGACGTTTCTGTTTCAGAGAAATGCCTCTTCTAACTGTTTTTCTGACCTTAGGAAGACTTTGGAAAACTGTTCCGAAACATAAATCCGACTTTAGTAGTGCATGGATGCAGAACAGCACAGCAGTGGAGCCAAAAAACAATGGCCTCGTTCTCCTGCCAAACCACACAGCAGCCTGGGAAAGGAATGTCACCGTGCAACTCTATCACAGAGCAGCCTAACAGAGACGCTCACACTCAATGTCCTCGCTTTATGTGCTGGCTGGAACACTGTGCACTTTTGTTCCAACCACTGAATAATACACAGAAACCCAGGTGTACACACATGCACACACACATACACACACGAAACCCGACTGAACCACGGGGCGAATCTCTCTCCTCGCTCCTATTCCCTCCCCCTGTTTCTTGCACTTCAGACCCTGCCATCTTTCCATCCACCATATGTCCAACAGTTTGTGCCCTCAATTTTTCACAGGTGTTGGACTTCATTGGTGGACCTTCTTTCTGGCTGTCTCACTCTCTGCTTTTCTCACTCTATTTTTCACAGGTATAAATAAATAAATAAATAAATAAATAAAAAGCGTATGCGACAATACTTTATGTATCCAAAGTTATGTCTCGTACTCATGCATATTGTAAGCGAATGTACTTCCACAGCATGAAAAGCTAAAAATAATAATAATAATAATAATAATAATAATTACATCTGAACCAGGAGGGGGCAGTAGTCTGTATTCTAATATGTATTTCAGAAACACTTCTATACTGTATCAGTGTGTAAAGTAGTAGACTATATTGCTGTAGGTAGTGGATTGGGATGTAGCCAAGCAAACGATCTATATTTTTGCTGTTCTGTAGCAAAAATATAGAAAATAACATTTCCAACAGACAGTCATTATTTCTAGAGCTGTAGAAATAATGAACAGGTTAGGAGACACTAGAAAATGAGATACGTTCTGAGTGCTGTTGAGTGTCCATGCTTCTTTGCTAGCTTTACTTTCTTTGGTTAGAACAGCCAATCAGAGAGCTCTATCTATTTTCACTGCTACTCCACAACAGGAAACTACAGGAAGTGGCCAACTACTACTGACACTCGATACTGAGTGGACATGTTTATATGATGTCATATCCTGAACTCGAGATTGCAAAGGTCTTTCTGAGTTTCCGAGAAGGAATTTCAAGTTGAGGGGGTTTCGCCTTAAGTAGGATACCTTGCCATCTTTCCGATTAGGACTTCCAAGATGTGGTGGAACTTTCTTTGTTTATTTTCCTAAAATTCCATCCAGGTTGGGGCATTTTTAGCTTTTTTTTCTGAATTGGGGATTTTGGACCCCCAGTTTTCTGACTCTCTGGATAAGAGTTTCAGACTGAAAGGGCATTTTCTTTGGTTTTTCCAAGTAGGAGGTTGGAAATTCTGAGTTATGACTTTCATTCGAATGGTACAATTAAAAAACAGAGAAGACCACGCCTTACAATGGCCAACGGTGGCGGTTACACATACAGGAGACAGACTATAAGTGACCTCAGTGTGAACAAATGGTTATGTAGAGTATATATGAAATACATATTTCAATAATATTGGCTGGCTTTTATTGTGGTATATCAGATATATTCCATTCAGCTAGCATGATACTGAACGAGCTGAAGATGAGTCGAAGCCAGCCAATATTATCATTATTTCATCTCATCTCATTATCTGTAGCCGCTTTATCCTGTTCTACAGGGTCGCAGGCAAGCTGGAGCCTATCCCAGCTGACTACGGGCGAAAGGCGGGGTACACCCTGGACAAGTCGCCAGGTCATCACAGGGCTGACACATAGACACAGACAACCATTCACACTCACATTCACACCTACGCTCAATTTAGAGTCACCAGTTAACCTAACCTGCATGTCTTTGGACTGTGGGGGAAACCGGAGCACCCGGAGGAAACCCACGCGGACACGGGGAGAACATGCAAACTCCGCACAGAAAGGCCCTCGCCGGCCACGGGGCTCGAACCCGGACCTTCTTGCTGTGAGGCGACAGCGCTAACCACTACACCACCGTGCCGCCTATTAAATACATATTGTGTATATTAATACATATTGACACCAATGACACTAATAGGAAAATAGTTTAGTTGTAAGGGCAAGGAATATACGTATGTCTAGACCTACTGACAGGACTTCCTGTGGGTGCACGCTTCAGGCTGGTCAGTTATAATCAATATTTCCTGGCAAAGAGACCAAAATAAAATGTTTGTCTCACTTCTGTTGGTATTTGTGTCAGATAAATTGCCTTCATTGGAGAATTTGAGCGTTGCCCTTCTGCCCTATCCACCTGCAATGCCGCTAACGAGAGAGACAGATAGGGAAGTAAAACACGCAGAGAAAGAGAGGGAGGGGGACGAGGAGAGGAGAAGAGTTGGCCTCGCAGGAAGAAATAGCCGACATAAAAACAAGACTGATGAATATGTGCTGCTGGAAAGGACACCAGCACCTAGAAGAAAAGAAGGATTGTGAAAATACATGCTTTGGCAAATGTGAATAAAAATCATTTGCACAGGCAGGTCATTCGTAACGATAATGATGGTCATGTTGTGTAAATCTAACAAAGCTGTAACAAATTAGATATTTGTGCGTGTGTGTGTTGAATCATCCTGACTGACATGGAGTGCATTCATTTTCCATATTGGTATACAGCGGATATCAGAAGAGAGGGAGCCAGTGCCTGGAAGTCCCCAGCCTGACTGATTGCAGTTGTTGTGCTGTTGGCCATGCTGAACATGCCGAGCGAGATTGCTTTCTCTGAAAATAAGAGCGGAGGAAAAAAAGTACCAAATCCCTCCAGACCCGAGTCCAGCCAGAGGCCATAGTGTCTCCTCCAAAGTAGAATGCATTGAGTGAGGACTTTCAATCTAACAGCAGTGAAAAAGTTCAGAGACGGAAAGAGAGAGCGAGGGAGAGAGAGGGATGGTGAGTGATAGAGGCCGCAGGTGACTGGGGGGTTCAACAGATGGATAGCGTACGAGGCCGAGCGTGAGAGATTGAAATAATGGCAAATAGGCTAGAATGGGGGATTGTGATGGAAGAAAGCAAGCCAAGCTAGAGATTGAGATAGAATAGGTGGCAAGCGGATGGGGAGGGAGCTGAAAATAGAGAAGAAGAAGAAGATGGATGGAGTAACGGATAAGCGAAAGACTCCATGCTCATGCCCTTGCATGGTAGTTTCAAATTGAGCAAGTAACTGGAAATGAGAAATCATTCACAAGAGGACCGTGTGAGTTAGCAGTCATGGTACCACATGTTCTCTCCAAGGATCACGATTTAAAAAAAGAAAAAAGCTCCAGGATGCCCAAGAGTCTCCCTAGTTAAACCAAAACTGTATTATCCTTAAAGCAGTATGATGTAAAGTACTATTACTATGTGGTTTGGGACACAGCCCAATTATTTACATGTAGTTTGTAGAATTATGGAGGAGTTACGAAAAGAAAAAGAAGTTAGAAAAGAAAGTAGTACCATTTATATATATATATAAATTTTATATATCAGTATATACTTTGTACTCAGGAAATTTTACATCATTCCCAAGTCATGAAGGTGAAATGAATGTATTTAAAGCAGATGAAACACCTTGTGTGAAACATTTAGTTCTGGAAACATCTTAAACGTTCTTCCTGCAGTCTCTGTGGAGGTGTTACATGACAGACATGTGGACCTGTTAGACTTTCTAGAGTGCACTCTGTCTCTTTTCTCTTTTCCCGTGAATTTTTTTTTTAACTGCTTGAATGGTGCAATCTCGGCTTTGCTCTCTGAGGGGCGACTGGCTAAGAGGTGTGACAGAAGTGCTCTCAACCTGCTAATGTCCCCCTCCATGTCTCTACAGCCTCCATATATCTGGTACAAATTAACTTATATGACCTATTATTAAGTTTGAAATGTTTCCTTGTACTGAGAAGAGAGCAGAAAAGCTGTTTAATCGAACCTCAATTATAATCAATGTCTAAGGCAGTTGTTAAGTTTGGCCAAAAAAAGATGTCTATACTAGAAGGGTACTTGGTAGAGTGCATACTGTCACCAAGCCACATATTATCAACATCAAAATCAAACCACTTGAACCTAGGGTAATATTAAAGCTGTACACGAAAGTTCATCCAAATCCTTTCACTACTTTTTGAGTTACATTGGCAACAGTCAAAAAAATCCTGAATCTGCATACATATCTGGATCCTGGATCCACACACATATACAGTACATATTTGCATCAAAATCTAGTCAATTCTTCCTTGGCCCATGGATCACCTTTGCACCAAATTTCAGCAAAATCCATTCATTACTTTTTGAGTTACATTAGGAAAAGTAAAAAAAAAAATCCTGGCTCCACATACATATCTGGATTTGCATCAGAATCTAATCAATTGTTTCTTGGACCGTGGATCACATTTCCTCCTAATTTCATTCAAATCCATTCATTACTTTTTGAGTTACATTGGCAACAGACAAAAAAATCCTGGATCTGCATACATATCTGGATTTGCATCAAAATCTAGTCAATTCTTCCTTGGCCCATGGCCCACCTTTCCACTAGGGGTGTGCAAAAATATCGATACGGCGATATATCGCGATACTTTGTCTTCCGATTCAATATCGATACTCAAAATTTGAATATCGATATTTTTTCAAATAATAAAATCATGTTTCAGACGCGTTGTAAATCCAGTATGACTTCCGCACCTCCGCTCCGCGAGGTGTCGCTGTGCCGCTACCTCACTGCAAGGCACTCTTCGTCTTCTCTTTTTTCCCCGGCGGTTGCAGTGAGGAAAAAAAATACAGGCAAGCATGGCTGTTAATGTAAACCTAGAGACGCCACCGAACTTTAAGGCAGATGTTTGGAGGCACTTTGGATTCCAAAGGAAAGGAGAAAAAAACAGTGAGCCGGACAAAGAGAATGCACTTTGCAAAACCTGTTTCGCACCAATTAAATTAAGATGCTCCAATTAAGATGCCCACTGCACTTTTCAATGTGTTTCAGACAGCGTGTTGTTCCTGCAAAATAAGCACAAGTTAAATGTTCTCCGGTATATGTTCTCAAGTTTACAAAGAACAAATTGATATTAGTGTTAGCACTGAAATGTATGTGCAGTCTGCAGTGCAAGTTTTAAGTTTTCATAAAACAATTTGATTCTGCTTGTTAAGCAGCACTGATGTGTCCATGCTTACAGAAAAGTTGATAATACTAGCACAGAAATGGGAATTTTCTGTATGTTGTAGTGAAGCAACTCTTGGTTTTGCCAGCAGTGGAATAGAGACAAATATATGTCTGGCAAGAGTGTGTAGTTATGTATGTGAAATGTAATTTTACAGTGGTCAATAAATTCTGATTTTCTTCAGTGACACAGATATTGTGATGTGGTTGAAATTTCTTGCAATATATCGATTATCGCAGAATCGCTGTACCGTGATAATATCGTTATCGTGGGCAAAATATCGCCATAGTATCGTATCGTGAGGTATCTGGTGATACCCAGCCCTACTTTCCACCAAATTTCACCAAAATCCATTTACTACTTTTTGAGTTATGTTGAGAAAAGACAAACAAACTAACAAATTGAGGCAAGATCATAACTTCTCCCAACACAGTTGGTGGAGGTAATAAGGCAAATGTAAAAACTATAGCCATTCCAATAATTAAACAGACAGTCTTACCAAAACTGCTTTTACAGAATTGTGTCCAATATTTTAACTTTGGAACAGTACATTCAACATTAATTCTGGTTACTTCTTAATTTTTCTGAAATTATTCCCTCTGGAAAAGTTGTCCCATCTCTGAAAGGATGAAAGTAAAGAATTGGAGATTTGTTTAGAAATATTTCAGGAAAATACCGTATGTTCTAAAAATGCATGCTTATCATGAACATTAATTGGCAACCCAACAACTCCACGTAGACTTCCATTGTAAGTCAGTTTTAAGTAAACAGGGTTTGTGTTATTTTTCTTAGAACAGAGATACATGTCGGACCACCTGTCGCTCGTAATTCAACATAAACTACATGTAGATCAGGTGGAAAATCTGATCCGATCAGAGTATTCCTTTAAGGTATGGCTTAGTTTACCCACTTTTGTTAAATAGTAGAGTAGTTATAGTTTAGAAAAGGAAAGTCCTTATTCTCTAAATCAGCATGGCAGAACCTTGGGTTTCATGTGCACTGTCAGAGCCTACTTCATTAAAATCCAGCTGAGCTCCAGTTGGACTAATTGTAGAGATGAAACCTGAGGAAAGAATGGATCAGGAAATTTGATTAGGTTATTCCACCATGGGGTTCTCTCTGCGAGAATGCTAGTCAGCTTTATACAAACATCCACACATGCATGTATGCACAGTCAGGATCAGAGTATTTCAACAACTCCAATCTCCAACCCAGCAACCAAAACAAAGCCTCCTGCTCTCGTCAGCATGGCTGCTTACTGAGTGCTACATGCTCGCCGGAGAACAGGCTTGCTTTCCGTTTTTGCTCATTAGCAGCCTGAATAGCACATGGCAGAGTTGCCTATGCAAATTATTATTATTATTTTTTTTTTATGTAGTGGTTCGTTTTTTCTTCCAGCAAAAAATAAAATGTAGTCTGTCTGAGTGTTTGAGCATTGAGGAGATCGATACGCTTCCAGCGATGAGATCAAGCTCAATACGTTGCAGCTACCACCCGAACAACGACTACAAAATCCTATATTGTCCATTGACGTTAATTTCACATACTTAATGCCTAATGCTTTACAGTAAGCTGTGGTGTATACGGCAGCTTTTAGGACTGGCTCATCCCTAATGCTGTAGATTAACGTCAGCTCATGTGGAGCTGGTGGAAAAAGCAGTTGCCTCCAGCTACATATTGATGTTCCCACAGTGAAACGAAAATGCAGCATTTATCTTGCTATTGACTGGCACTGAGATACTTCCCAGCCTTTATTTGCTTTGTTGTCCTGGATTTTTTTTCTGTAGATCTACAAAGGTGCAATTTGTGTTAAAAAAAAAAAAACAACCCATTAAGGAGTACTTGTGGGTTTAAATGACAAAAAGCTTGGTGAATTAATACATATAAATAATTTTTTTAAACTTAGTGAATAAAACATTACGAATCAATTACACACTAAACACACTGTTAGCCATCTAATGTAAACTTGCTAGCCAAACACGCATCATTATCCAATGAGCTGATAAGTAAGCTTGCTAGCTAACACACAAAACTGACAAATAAGACACATGTTGGTGCATTCATGAGTGCAGCGTTCATTTTCTACACCGCTTATGCATTCCAGGTCATGGGTGAGCTAGAGCCAATCCCAGCTGACACTAGGTGAGAGGCGGGGTTCACCCTGGACAGGTCACCACTCTATATTGCAGGGCTAACACACTGTGAGTGCGTTTACATGCACGTCCAAATCGAGCTACTGTCGGTAATCGAGCAAAGGGTCCCAGCAGGGGTGCCAGAGAAATCCAATCCTACATGCACAAGTGAAATCGGGCTATTGTGTAAGGTGCATTGTGCACCCGAGCCACACGTGGCGCTACACGCCCCATCGTGTTGGTACACTTCCGGTTGTCGTCATGAAGAAGAGCTATAGTGTTGCCAGATACTGCTGACGTATTCCAGCCCAAAACATGTTCAAATCCGCTAAAATGCACTTAAAACCCCCCAATCTGGCAACACTGGCAGTTCCGTGTTCAAGCTGTTAGGCTTGCTCTAACAGACTGTATGGCTACAAACTGTCCGGCGCAGACCACTGTTTTGTAAGACAACTTATTTTGCACAATAATATTTTTCTAAAGTCCATTTTTGCTTACAAAAAATAATTTTTTTTTGCTTACAATTTAACTTATGTCTTAATAAACACACAAACGTTCAATTGTTTTGTTTTTATTGACATTCTTCAGATGTTGGACATATATATACATACACACACACAAATACAATGACTTGTTTATGTACACAATTCACAGCTATGCAACAGCTGTACAGATGTATTTGGTGATACAGTAAGTGAGCTAAATTTTAACAGTGCAAACAATGCCACAAAAAGAAAAGATTCATGTCGTTGTCATGATTCGTTGTCATGCCGACCGAGGCTGTTGTGTTTCCCTTGTGGTCTCATCACTCGTCACTTCCGGAAGGGGCAGTGCTGAAGTAAGTAGCTTGAATACGTAGCTCAATAGGGTTTACATGCACCAAGTAGCTCAGCAGAAATCGCATAATCTAGGTCGTGTAGCTCGATTCCGAGAAATCAAGTTCGGTTCAATTTCAGCCGAATTAAGGTGTATACATGACATTTTGAACTTCGATTTCAGTCGAGCAACGGCAGAAATTCGATTCTCTCTATGTGCATGTAAACGCACTGTGTGTGTTTACATGCACATAGAGAAAATCAAATTTCTGCCGTAGCTCGATTGAAATCGAAGTTCTAAATGCCATGGAAACACCTTAGCTTGGCTGAAATTGAACCGAACTGGATTTCTCGTAATCGAGCTACGCGACCTAGATTATGCGATTGTAGCCGAGCTATTTAGTGCATGTAAACCCTATCGAGCAACGTAGTCGAGCTACTTACTTCAGCACTGCCCCTTCCGGAAGTGACGAGTGACGAGACCACAAGGGAAACACAACAGCCTCGGTCGGCATGACAACAGTAGTAGAAACGTGCACTTCTGGAGCAATGAGGAGATAGAGTTCATGCTCATTCAGCTTAAGGAGTTGAATATATATATATATATATATATATATATATATATATATATAATATATCTCGATGTTGCTGTCCTCGTCGTCGTTCTTCTTGTGAACACGGAACTGATAACTTTGTTTATACTCTTGAATAGCTCTTCTTCCTGACAACAACCGGAAGTGTACCAACACGATGGGGCGTGTAGCGCCACCTGTGGCTCGGGTGCACAATGTACCTCACACAATAGCTCGATTTCCTTGTGTGCATGTAGGATTGGATTTCTCTGGCACCCCTGCTGGGACCCTTAGCTCGATTACCGACAGTAGCTCGATTTGGATGTGCATGTAAACGCACTGACAGAGAGACAATCAGCCATTCACACTCATGGGCAATTTAACATAGCCAATTGACCAACTCTGTATGTTTTTGGACTATGGGACGAAACCCATGTATGGTAGGCATGATGAGAACATGCAAACTCCACACAGAAAGGCCTCTACACGCCCAGCAGGTTCAAACCCAGAATCTGCTTGCTGTGACATAATGCCATCCCTACACTGGTGCAAAACACACCGAATGCAAGTAAACAGGCACATCAATGGAGACTCGACTGGATATATCAGAGTCTGATTTGAAAAATAAGGATATCAGCCATACACTGTTAGCTAGCTAGCTGGCTAGTAAGAATGCTAGCGAAACAAAAGAAGGTGAAAATGAAAAGCTCAGATTGGTTACAACTACACACCGTGAAAACAAATGCGGACATCTCTTGACTCACTTTGGCATCCTGTTTTTTTTTTAATACAAACTTTGTTATAGATTTCTATTTTATGACTTTTACACTGGGTGGTGTAGCGGTTAGCGCTGTCGCCTCACAGCAAGAAGGTCCGGGTTCGAGCCCCGTGGCCGGCGAGGGTCTTTCTGTGTGGAGTTTGCATGTTCTCCCCGTGTCCGCGTGGGTTTCCTCCGGGTGCTCCGGTTTCCCCCACAGTCCAAAGACATGCAGGTTAGGTTAACTGGTGACTCTAAATTGAGCGTAGGTGTGAATGTGAGTGTGAATGGTTGTCTGTGTCTATGTGTCAGCCCTGTGATGACCTGGCGACTTGTCCAGGGTGTACCCCGCCTTTCGCCTGTAGTCAGCTGGGATAGGCTCCAGCTTGCCTGCGACCCTGTAGAACAGGATAAAGCGGCTAGAGATGATGAGATGAGATGAGAAGTCAAAACATTACAAAACCATTTTAGAGTCCAAACATTCTTTTTTTTTCCAGCACAAAATTAAATGTTACAGAATTTTTTTTTTTTTTTTGCATCTGAGCAGCATATTCTATAAAAGAGCACTTTTCAGATGGAAAAAGAAAGCATAATGAAGGCTGCTGGGTTTTGGTGTAAAATGAAGAAGTGAGTGTGACAGTCAAAGTGTCCAGAAGAACTGTGGCTGGTTCTGTAAGATGCTCAGGAAAACCTACAGACCATTTCCACATAAAACTGACCTCACTGGACCTCAGACTACTATTTTTTTTTCAACAAAGGGTCGTCTCACACCAAATACTGACTTTGTTTCATTTATTATGGCTTACTGATTACTGTTTATAGTATTTTTATACCCCCACTCCAAGGGGGGGGGGATATACTGGTTTACTTCTGTCTGTCCATTTGTCCGTATCTCTGTATTTCCATCCGTACGAAGCACCCTTTTTCTCAGCAACCACAAATCATAGCCGCTTGGTACTTGGTACCAAACTTCAGCTTGGGGTTCTATACCGTGCATACCATTTTCAGGTCTGTCACACATCGACTTCCTGTTTACCGACTGAATGTATTTATGAAATATATAGCATGGATTTACAAAATTTTTGTAACATTTTTCTCAGCAACAACAAATCACAACTGCTTGATATTTGGTACTGAGCTTCAGCTTGGGGTTCTAGACCATGTACAGTGGTGCTTGAAAGTTTGTGAACCCTTTAGAATTTTCTATATTTCTGCATAAATATGACCTAAAACATCAACAGATTTTCACACAAGTCCTAAAAGTAGATAAAGAGAACCCAGTTAAACAAATGAGACAAAAATATTATACTTGGTCATTTATTTATCGAGGAAAATGATCCAATATTACATATCTGTGAGTGGCAAAAGTATGTGAACCTTTGCTTGCAGTATCTGGTGTGACCCCCTTGTGCAGCAATAACTGCAACTAAACGTTCCCGGTAACTGTTGATCAGTCCTGCACACCGGCTTGGAGGAATTTTAGCCCGTTCCTCTGTACAGAACAGCTTCAACTCTGGGATGTTGGTGGGTTTCCTCACATGAACTGCTCGCTTCAGGTCCTTCCACAACATTTCCATTGGATTAAGGTCAGGACTTTGACTTGGCTGTTCCAAAACATTAATTTTATTCTTCTTTAACCATTCTTTGGTAGAACGACTTGTGTGCTTAGGGTCGTTGTCAAGCCAAGTCAAGTTTATTTTATATAGCGTTTTAACAATAAACATTGTCGCAAAGCAGCTTTACAGAATTTGAACGACTTAAAACATGAGCTAATTTTGTCCCTAATCTATCCCCAATGATGAAGCCTGTGGCGACGGTGGCAAGGAAAAACTCCCTCAGATGACATGAGGAAGAAACCTCGAGAGGAACCAGACTCAAAAGGGAACCCATCCTCATTTGGGCAACAACAGACAGCATGACTATAATATTAACAGTTTTAACATGAAGTCAGTTTCGTTGATGTTATAAACTCTTCATTGATGGAAACTTGAGTGCAAAACTGTTCATGATAACTGCAGTCCTAAAGTTAGCAAGTCAACTGTAGTCCTCAGCCATAAAAGCATTACTGTAAGAGTCCAGAGCGTCCTCCAGGTGTGACTTTCAACTGTCCTCATGGGGCCGTCCTCCACAGGAGCGATGCGATGAGACTCCAACCATTTGTCTTGCTGCATGACCCACCTTCTCTTGAGATTCAGTTCATGGGCAGATGTCCTGAAATTTTCCTTTAGAATTTGCTGGTATAATTCAGAATTCATTGTTCCATCAATGATGGCAAGCCATCCTGGCCCAGATGCAGCAAAACAGGTCCAAACCATGATACTACCACCACCATATTTCACAGATGGGATAAGGTTCTTATGCTGGAATGCAGTGTTTTCCTTTCTCCAAACATAACGCTTCTCATTTAAACCAAAAAGTTCTATTTTGGTCTCATCCATCCACAAAACATTTGTCCAATAGCCTTCTGGCTTGTCCATGTGATCTTTAGCAAACTGCAGACAAGCAGCAATGTTCTTTTTGGAGAGCAGTGGCTTTCTCCTTGCAACCCTGCCATGCACATCATTGTTGTTCAGTGTTCTCCTGATGGTGGACTCATGAACATTAACATTAGCCAATGTGAGAGAGGCCTTCAGTTACTTAGAAGTTACCCTGGGGTCCTTTGTGACCTTGCCGACTAATACACGCCTTGCTCTTGGAGTGATCTTTGTTGGCCGACCACTCCTGGGGAGGGTAACAATGGTCTTGAATTTCCTCCATTTGTACACAATCTGTCTGACTGTGGATTGGTGGAGTCCAAACTCTTTAGAGATGGTTTTGTAACCTTTTCAAGCCTGACGAGCATCAACAACGCTTTTTCTGAGGTCCTCAGAAATCTCCTTTGTTCGTGCCATGATAGACTTCCACAAACATGTGTTGTGAAGATCAGACTTTGATAGATCCCTGTTCTTTAAATAAAACAGAGTGCCCACTCACACCTGATTGTCATCCCATTGATTGAAAACACCTGACTCTAATTTCACCTTCAAATTAACTGCTAATCCTAGAGGTTCACATACTTTTGCCCCTCACAGATATGTAATATTGGATCATTTTCCTCAATAAATAAATGACCAAGTATAATATTTTTGTCTCATTTGTTTAGCTGGGTTCTCTTTATCTACTTTTAGGACTTGTGTGAAAATCTGATGATGTTTTCGGTCATATTTATGCAGAAATATAGAAAATTCTAAAGGCTTCACAAACTTTCAAGCACCACTGTATACCATTTTCAGGTCTGTCGCACATCGACTTCCTGTTTATAGACTGAATGTATTTACGAAACATATAGGGTGGATTTTGATGCTATTTCAAAATGACAGTTTACCAGGATGCTATTTGAAATCCCTGGGGAGAGACACTGCTCTTTACTGACTTGTTTCATTCATAATAAGTGTCCTATTGCTTCGATTGCTTGCGTTCTGATATAAGTGAGAGCGGGGGGGAGAATACGTAAGTGAGCAGTAGCTCACAGATGATCTTGTTTTTAATGTTGAAACTTCACTTCACATCACATCACATTATCTCTAGCCGCTTTATCCTTCTACAGGGTCACAGGCAAGCTGGAGCCTATCCCAGCTGACTACGGGCGAAAGGCGGGGTACACCCTGGACAAGTCGCCAGGTCATCACAGGGCTGACACATAGACACAGGCAACCATTCACACTCACACCTACGCTCAATTTAGAGTCACCAGTTAACCTAACCTGCATGTCTTTGGACTGTGGGGGAAATCGGAGCACCCGGAGGAAACCCACACGGACACGGGGAGAACATGCAAACTCCGCACAGAACGGCCCTCGCCGGCCCCGGGGCTCAAACCCAGGACCTTCTTGCTGTGAGGCGACAGCGCTAACCACTACACCACCGTGCCGCCCTATGTTGAAACTTTACATTTTATAATTTTTTAATCCGTTTTTGGTCGACAGCATTTCTTTATGTGTGCCTCAGACTTTTCCACAGTACTGCATATAACCTGAGATAAAATTAAATATGGACTTAAATTATATATGAAATGACATTTAAAAAAAAGGATGAAATTGACCTTGAGTTGACCTTTAAATGAACATGATTTCACTCCTCCAAGAATTCTTCACTCAACTGCTCTCCTTCTTAGGAGTTAGAAGCACCCATGAGTGCTTCTCAAGCCCTCTACTGCATGACCTCTAGCACTATAAATAGTCGTTATTATTAGGTTACATACTTTGTAGTGCACTAGATAGTGAGTAAGAAGTCGAAAGCATGTTATCACTGTGTCTTTTGTGTAGTGACAGTGCTATTAACACACTAGAGTAAGTTTAGCTCGAGCAATAGTCTATCGCTAATTCATTTCCTGCCAAGAGACTCTATTGTTTCACTTTCTTTGGCAGAACTTCCTAATTCTCTCATTTCTCATGTTATCGATTCACTACAACAAGGTATTACATTTAAACCCAAGAGCTGAAAGACAATCCATTTTTTCTTCCTTTTCTAGAAACTTCCCAGACAAGGCTAAAGTTCCTCCATCTTCTCCACGAGTCTCTGTCCTGCTCCTGTATGATTAGTGTGAGCCTGTCAAGCAAAGTGCAACCAGCGCCTTTTTTCAGCAAGTGCACGTTTGATTTGTGCTGCGTATCTGGAAATAAAGGTCCAGCTGAAGCAAGCTGACAGCACTGCAGTTGCAATAAATAGACAGACAGCACACATGGTTCCTTACGCTCTTTTTTCCCCCATACAACAGCTCCCTGTGGAGAACAAACACGCTAACATACTTAGGTTCATAAGCTCGAAGAGAGAGAATATATCCACGTCTGCAACAACGTAGACAATTTTTAGATTTTATAATTATTCAGTTGTGTAGATGAGCAGCTGAGGATATTTTTCCCATGAAAATGTCAGCATTACGACGACTAAGTGCCAGTTAGCATTATGCAAATGAGATCATGCTAACTAGCTCCCACAGGCGTTCATCCTCTGCAGTCATGACAGCATTTAACGAAAAGCACCTTCTGAGAACCCTTTTGCCTGAGGTAAATTATACAGAATGGGGATACAGGAAACTGCTAAGGCTAAGATATCTTTAGCTAAACTGGGTTGATGAGTGAATTTGTATCTTCTGTTATGCAGTTTTAAAGCTGTTTGCGATGTAGTCCGTTAGTCAGATTAGTGTTTAGTTTCTCGGTTTCTCAGTATTTTTGTATTTTAGACTTTGTTATAGCAGATGAATTAACTGAAGCACTGACTCACCATTTTTCCTTGTTATTTAAGCTTTGCGCTTTAGTGAGCAAGATTCTCAGCTGGCTAATGGTGTCTTTAGAACATGGAGGTGTGGGTTCAAATCCCACTTCTGACATGAACACCTTTTTTGGGGGGGAGCCATGGCCTAAAGATTAGAGAAGCAGCTTTGGTACCAGAAGACTGCTGGTTCGATTCCCTGGACCAGCAGGAGTAACTGAAGTGCCCTTGAGAAAGGCACCTAATCCCCAACTACTGCTCCCTGGGTGTTGCACCACAACTGCTCACGGTATACTGGGGAGAGAGAGAGAGAGACTTGATATCCAAGGCCAATGAAGCTAAGATTAAAAAAACACTTTTTTAAAGCCTAAAATCTAAAATCATGTGAAATTTACTTGAAAGATTTTTTAGTGGGGCGGCACGGTGGTGTAGTGGTTAGCGCTGTCGCCTCACAGCAAGAAGGTCCTGGGTTCGAGCCCCGGGGCCGGTGAGGGCCTTTCTGTGTGGAGTTTGCATGTTCTCCCCGTGTCCGCGTGGGTTTCCTCCGGGTGCTCCGGTTTCCCCCACAGTCCAAAGACATGCAGGTTAGGTTAACTGGTGACTCTAAGTTGACCGTAGGTGTGAATGTGAGCATGAATGGTTGTCTGTGTCTATGTGTCAGCCCTGTGATGACCTGGCGACTTGTCCAGGGTGAACCCCGCCTTTCGCCCGTAGTCAGCTGGGATAGGCTCCAGCTCGCCTGCGACCCTGTAGAACAGGATAAAGCGGCTAGAGATAATGAGATGAGATGAGATTTTTTAGTGATGCTACACCAAATATACAAAACACTTCAAAATACAATGTGTAAAAAAAAGAAATTAAAAAGGAAATAAAAAATAGAAAAACATGTTAAAGTTAAAGGTAAAAACAAACAAACAACCCCCCCCAAAAAATTAAAATCAGCATAATGGTATGTAACCCAAACTGTGTAAATCTGAAGATGAAAAAAAAATACCTAAAAGTTTGACGGTAGCATGGAAATTTTTTGGGAAAAAATTTAAACAGTTTAAACTTTCAAGAGTTTTTTTTTTTTTAGGAAATAAAAAATTGAAAAACGTTAAAGTTAAAGGTAAAAACAAACAAACAACCAAAAATTTTTAAAAATCAGCATTGATATCCAAGGCCAATGTAACCCAAACTGTGTAAATTTGAAGATGGAAAAAAAAAATTATTTTACCTAAAAGTTTGATGGTAGCATGGAATTTTTTGAGGAAAAAATTGAAACAATTTTAACTTTCATGAGGTCATTTATTTATTATTATTTTTTTTAAATTCATGATATATAAAACACTTTCAAATATATTTAGAAATGTCTATTTATTCTACAGCATAGATAGATAGATAGATAGATAGATAGATAGATAGATAGATAGATAGATAGATAGATAGATAGATAGATAGATAGAGTAATTAAAAGTTAAATGAAAAAAAAAACTACAAAGTACAAAATCTAACAATGTGCACATTTTGACATGAAGAGCCTCAAACTAAATCTGGACCAAAAAATTATATTTTACATCAAAAGCCATGAAAAATTTGAAACTATGATATTTGAAACTAAAAAAAATAATGCAAATAATACTTATTAATTTTTAAAATGGTAAAAGTCGAACCTAGTGCTAATCTAAATCATGACTTAATTTAAACTTCAGGTTCGATTTTTGTTGCCTGTTTCAAGCAGGATGAAATTCCTGTATCCTCTGTTCTACAGCTTCAAAGCACCTGCTTCCTTCCTCTCTCTTGTCTTTGTTTCTCGTTTGTCTTCTCCTTCTACCCCTCTGTCTCTCCAAATGCGGTGTTTTTGCTGACTGCAGGCTTTAGTGAAGGCTTTCTTGTGCCTGACTATGGAAAAATGAGGCGTTCTCCTGAGATTGGTGCTTACACAGATAATCCAAAATCAATGACCACACCATGCTGGTGAATAAGAAAGCGCACACTTGAAAGGCCGCCTGTCGCCAGTGGAAAGTTTTTGGAAATGCAGCATCATGGATTTCTTTCGAGTGGGGATTACAATGCCATGATTTTCCTTTGAACCGACTCAGTTTGTGGTCAGAGGCCTTAAGTGCTGTTGAGAAATTTAATTGGCACCGGTAAGAAGCCTGTCACCTCTGTCTGTAGACTTGGGTCACATTTTTCAGGCATCGCAGTTAGAAAGTGTAACTCGTCATTTTATTTGTTCAAAATTCTTCAGGCTTCGAGAAAGAGAGTGGGTTGAAAAGGACTGGTGTTTACCCTGTAATGAATTTAGCGATACTTTAGGATTTTGAGGTATTAGATTTTAATCCAATGTATTTTTTTTTTACATTGATTGATTAGGCCACCCATTTTTTATCTTTAGTTTCACAGATTTTTTCAACATATTTTTGATGATGTCAGTCAAAATAAAAATAAAAATAAAAGTGTCCTTGTCCAATTTTTTTTTTTTTTTGCATGGCAAAATTTCAATGTCGGATTAAGATGATAAAATAATTTAAATTCAAGAGACACACTTTACATACACACACACATATGTATATGTGTGTGTGTGTGTGTGTGTGTGTGTGTGTGTTCTTGTGTATAAGTTTATAACACAGACTAGCATTCCAGTACTTACTTCTCTGAAGGTATGTGGTCATATGACCGTTGAGCTCTCATGAGCACATCGAAGGCTGATACGTTTGTGCTACTTGATTCGATAGGACTCTCTGCGGCACCTTCCTCTTCTAATTCCACACTCAGATACTTGAAGCCAAAATCGCGAACTAACGTTATGGCAGGCATATTCAGCATCGCGCTCGTTACATCACCACCTTCTTTCTGAGAACCAAAGATCATTTTGATCTTTTCATTGCTTACAGTACTTTCAACGCTTGAGAGACGAAATCGCCCACATTTTGGTTAGTGAGACAGTGAAAAGACTTTTCTTTACCACACTTTATGCTTACGTACAGTTGAGGCAATAGCTCGGAATCCATGCTGTCAGCGTCAGCCATGGTCAGCACGAGGTTGACGCTGTCGTAAAGCGGTCGTAAATACCATAAAAACATTCAAGTGAATACTCAATGTCGTAAAATAGTTTTGTTTTCGGACTCGGCTGAAGTGGATATATACAACACACATTGTCGTTTGTATTTGCGATTCTAATACTTTTTACTTAAAGAAATATGACCTAGTACCAGGGATACAGTGCTGTTACAAGAAAAATATGTGACTATTTTTTTTTACATTTCTTTTTGAATGTTTCGGTGGTTAAAATAAAAATACGCACAGACTTTTTATTTTTCTAGCGGTAGTATTTAACTGCCGTCGGCGGATCCGTGATCCGAAAAATCTAAAATGAGTCGCCTTATGTAACTTCTGATGTTCATGACATCAGGCATGATGCATTTTTCTGTTTAAAGCGAGACGGCCTTTCGATTTCATAAAATCGGTGAAATTTAGTTTCCTCTGAAATGTGGTGATTGTGATATATGTTTATTTCTGTAATATCTCACAAAATATCAGGCCATTCTGTGGCTGGGAAGTTATTTAATTTGAGGGGATTAAAGCAAATAGTGTGCATGAAATCGCTCGCTTGGCGCAGTCAAGCAGACAGAGGAAGTCCGTGTGCGCATGCGCAGGTTTACCTTCTTCTTCTTCTTTTGGGTTTTACGGCAGCTGGCATCCACAGTGCTGCATTACTGCCATCTACAGGTTTCCCTTTGAGCGTGCACTGACAGTTCCATCATTCTGTCGCTAAACAAACAGCTGATCACACCGAGGTGCTCGCTGAGCGCCCGTATTTATTAGTTTGGCCCTGCGTTTCCTTTCCTTCGTATAGAACATAACGTCTTTTCTTCTCGCTTTCTTTCCGTTACTGTAGTCGCTCTTTCACATTTCATTTGCACACTCACGTCCTCCATTTTTTTCTCCTGTTTCAAATTTGTATCCCACAATGCTTTGCGTGAACGGGGAAAGCCCACCACATGATGCATGACGTAGTATCTTGTATTGGGTCATGGTGAAGCAGGAAAAATAGCAGGGAATTTAGGGCCACGTGGCTCCAAACTCATTAATTGTTCTATTTTAAAAAAACGAATAAAATTGGAAGTCTGTGATTCGAATTGAGTAGCTTTCGGTCCACTAAACAAAAATAATTGGGTGTCAGGAAAATTTTTCTATGACCTACACTTGAAAAATCTGAAAGGCAGTCTACCTTAAAAAATGACTAAAGATTACTTTTTTGAGGACTAAACGTCAAAACTAATTCTTTACACATCATGCACACTTCCTGCTGCGCTCATAAAATAAGACCCTCTTTATCGCTGATCACAGTCTCCATCCTGATCCACACGTCTAAAATGTTTGTTTGCCCCTGACCCATTTTGATCCGCTCACCATAAGACCAGGGATCAGATGGAGGCTGTTCTGAGCCAGAGGAAGTGGCAGTTTCCATGGCGGCTAAGCAGTGTCTTCCCAGCACGCAGAAACTGTGAAGCCCTCATGGTTATGGCACCGGAATGGGTTCCCTCACCACCTTGATTTGTGCCTGCTGTCAGCTTAGTCAGGCGCCAGCTCATCTCACACATGCTGTTATAATGCGAAAACACAAGTGGACTGGGCTAAGCTTATAAACACTGCTACTGAAATCCTTCCCTATTAATTGTAGTTTAATCACGATCATGATGTTTGGCTTTGGTAATGAACTAAACATACGGTATTTGACTTCAGTGTTGAGAAAAGCAGCATCTCTGACAGTAGTGCAGCCGCACAACACAGGTATACTGTATATCAGCGTGCTCGTTATAATACATTATCGTTTCTACAGTAACTAATTCACTCGGATGATGGCAGATCCAGATGTTTTGTTGTTCATTTAAGATGTTTATTTTGCATTAATGTAATGAGTCTCCAGTGTCAGCAGTTAAGAAGAAGAAACATTCAAGTGGTAAAGCTGCGACTTTAAAGAAAATATCTCGCAAATAAACAAATTGAGCTAAAAGTCGGTCTTTATGTCTGTCCTTTATAAAGAAAAAAGCTGCATGTTGAATTTGTTCTTAACAATATAACCACTAAAGTGATGAAAATAGACAGGACTATTATTTTTTTGTCAGGGAGGCCGGCCGCCATAACTCCATTGTGCGTGATGTCATTTTCCGTGAGCACAGCGGAGGTGTACAAGTGCATGTTATATTCGACTATAGTATAATATTATGGTCTGGCGTGACTTCTCGGTCAAATTGTTTGCATTTCTCAACAAAAATTATGGCAATGCAGGATTAGAAAAGGAATAAAAAAAAGTAGTGGGTAGTTTATCATCTATTTTATTTTTAAAAAATATTTACCTGCTTATCTTCCATCCGTTTGATGCGTGACACGGTGTGCTGTCATGCTGTCGGTGTTTTGTGGTGAAGCAAAGTCGGGATCGCGTCTGGCTTCAGTTGTCGTTTCTGCCTCGTGTCTCGCTTTTTCCCAGTGATTTTTTTCACACAAGTCCTCCACAAATCCACAATCTTCTATAAAATGCTCACTGCACAATTTGCTGCTTTGTCCAGGAGTAAAATTTCTCGCTTTACTTGATGAAGCCACTCGAACAAACGTCTCGGATCCAGGACAGAATGAGGAAGACGTGTGGAATCCTTCATCACACAGCGCCACCCTCGTTTTCGTCTCCTAATACATCCATGTACCTGGCTAATCCAGTATGGCCACGCCTGGGGAAATGGCCCAACAGACTGATGTTACAACTTTAACGTTTTTTAAGCAAAAGTCCGCTTCATTTTTTTTTTGTCTAGGTGGTGTAGTGGTTAGCGCTGTTGCCTCACAGCAAGAAGGTCCGGGTTCGAGCCCCGTGGCCGGCGAGGGCCTTTCTGTGCGGAGTTTGCATGTTCTCCCCGTGTCCGCGTGGGTTTTCTCCGGGTGCTCCGGTTTCCCCCACAGTCCAAAGACATGCAGGTTAGGTTAACTGGTGACTCTAAATTGAGCGTAGGTGTGAATGTGAGTGTGAATGGTTGTCTGTGTCTATGTGTCAGCCCTGTGATGACCTGGCGACTTGTCCAGGGTGTACCCCACCTTTCGCCCGTAGTCAGCTGGGATAGGCTCCAGCTTGCCTGCGACCCTGTAGAACAGGATAAAGCGGCTACAGATAATGAGATGAGAGATGAGAACATCTTGTATTAATGTATGATCAGTGTTGTAAAGTCACTAAACCTCGAGTCCAAGTCCAGTCTCGAGTCCCCAGTGTTCAAATCTGAGTCAAGTCCAAGTCATTAAAGAAAATTTCGAGCTGAGTCCACTACTGATGCGAGTCGAGTCCAAGAGCAAGACTCCAATGGCACCGTTTGACGGTGTCTGTTGCTGCTTTTATGTGAAAGCATCTCTGCTACCATGTTGGACTAACGTTCCTGCTCAACTGCCCTGTTTTTCATTAATAGGCTACAGATAAAAAGCTTCTTCATCGCTCAGCAAGCCCCGCCCACTATCAACAGGGCAAATAACATGAGAGAGGGTTAACACTAGCTAGTTCATCAGTCAGCAAGCCCCGCCCACTATCAACAGAGCAATGAACATAGTGTGTCACTTCCTTCTCGGGGTGGAGTCTTACCAAATGGCGATTGAAGTTCGAGGTCGTCCCCGTCGTCTCCTCGATAGTTCTTCTCCATATGGAACACACAGCAGTGCATTTTTCCCCACTGCACGAGAAGTCTGTATAAGCAAAGCGGACAATCCTAGCGGCGTTCTCTCCAGGCATTTTAGCGCCATTAACGTTAGTTTGTTCCTGAACATGACGTATAAACAGGTGAATGCGCGTTCTCTTGCACAGAATTACTGTAAAAAGTAACGTAGATATAAATATCTTATGCCAAATTATTATGGCATGTTACAAAAAATAAAGAAAAAAATCATAGTCCTCGTCTCCAATTTACGAGTCCGAATGCAGTTAATGCACGAGTCCGAGTCATCAGTGCTCAAATCCAAGTCAAGTCATGAGTCCTTAAAATTAGGGCACGAGTCGGACTTGAGTCTGAGTCCTGGACTCGAGTACTACAAGCCTGTGAATAATGATGACATTTCATAACCCTGTAATTTCAAAATTTCCTGGTTAATCGCTTTAAGATTTCCACATTTGTTCTTTGAGGTTCCTCGGTTGAGAAACAATGTGTGTTTTTATTTTATTTTTTGTCTTATTAACCTCATAAGAGAGAAACGAGACATGGTGAGCAAACAACAGTTTCTAGCTACGATAACATAAGTGATAATAGGAATTGACTTATTTTGTGGACGTTCTACAACATTCTACAGCATGTAGCAATAAATGGATAAAAACTATGATGTGTAGTTTGTTAAATAAACATGTGATTGTTGGCAAATTTGGACTGGATAAGAGAAATAAAGCATTTCAGATCTCAGTGCATGCTGTTAAATAAAAATAACCAATTTCAAAATTCTGTTTGGTGTCGCGTAGCAACACGCAACCCCACTGTTTAATATTTTTCCTCCAAGTGTATCATGGGTTACTTATTGAATAGTGAATTCAGATCATACTATGATTCCAAGCTTCAAGTAAAAATTCTGGTCTTTGTTACTGAGATCTCAATTGCTTTTAATGTGCACACCGTGTGCAGGTTTTTTTTTTTTTTTTAACTTGTCCGTAATATTACACCGTGTGCGAACTGCTATTAGGACAGCATGCAGATGAAACAGAAACTCTGTGAATAAGTGTGTGTGACAGGCGAGTATGAGCTCTACGGACAGGCTTGTCACAACATATCACTGCACCTGTTCATCCTCGATCGAGCCTTGACCACGTATTAATGCAGCGTGCTTAATTTCTCCTCTAAATGGAGCGATTGCTAACCGCTTTCAAGGACGACTCGCCAATACAGACGAAAGAGTACAACATTAATAAGCACAAACCAAGGCAGAGGTACAGTTAAGTGCAAAAATTTGTACCCCCCCCCCACACTACATGAGACGTGCATGATTAAAAAAAAAAGAACCATGATAGATGATTTGTTTCCCTTTTATATATATATAACAGATCTTCCTCTGGCATGATATTCAGGGACTCACAGTGAATATGTGTCATTTTAATGTCAGCATGACATCTCTACAGAGATAATTAAGATTGTCTCAGAATCACGGTTCTGCCTGGAATTTAATTCCAGTCATAATGTGATAGTGGAGATTAGCGATGTAATCCAATCAGGATTTAGGTTCTGTAATCCACTTTATTGGCATTGAAATGAAATGAAGTTAAAAGAAAAACAAAATAAGGCGAGTCAAAATGGTTGTTGTTGAACAAATGAACTCTTTACGGAGATATTTGTGATTGGTGTGTGTTTGTGTCGGCTTTTGTTGGTTTTTTTTATTGTTATTGTGCCGTGTATTCTGCTAATCTATGCAGCATACTGTGCTCTAAAAGAATTTTTGATAAAATGACATATTTTAGCTTGTTTTTTCTGTTAATCCCAGGATATAGAGCATTCTATACCATGGGATTAACACTGTCAATATTGTGAGGTCAGTATAATTGGCTGTGATGTTCAGGAACCAAGCTAACAATATATATTCTATCCACATTCACTGGATATGAGCAATCGCATGTTCTGATTGGCTATTCTACTACTAGGATATCAGCTCATATACCGTGAGTAGAGAAAAACAAAATAGCGGCACGTGTTGCTGAACCAACTGCGGATGAAATACAAACTCTACTCGAAAACAAAACCCCAAAAATTGTTATCAAGTATTTAAAAGAAACAGAAATAGCTACAGTAAAAGAATATAGTTTTTTGTTTATTTATTTTGTTTGTTTTTCCCCCCCCAATATATCCTGTTCCACACTCCAGCCCAGTCAGTAGTGGTAATGCACCTTTAAGTTGGTTTGCCAACTGCCAAAAAACCCTGAAGAAGAAGAAAAAGAAGAGGAAACACCCCCCAAAACCGTAAGTGCTAAAGAAGGCAACTGGACTTGCTTGAAATCCTTGAAGACGTTTCACCTCTCATCCGAAAGGCTTCTTCAGTTCTGTCTGACTAGTGGGGCGTTCCAGGGATTTATCCTCTCGTGGACCAAAAGCAACTCTAAGGAAAGTCGTTGAGGTCACATGGGTTGTTGACCCTCAGTCATCGTGTAGGTGTTAGGGTCACTGGAGGCCGGGTGTGAACGATGTTAGGCCCTGTCCACACGGCAACGGATTCAGGTGACTCCGATACAATTGCTTATCGTTTAGGCCTGGCGTCCACACGGCACCGGCGTTTTGGGTGCCCAAAATGCAATCTTTTTGAGAACGGGTTCCAGAGTGGAAAGATCTGGCAACGTTGCCGTTGTGAAGTCATCTGGATGAGTAGAACGGATTTGTTTACGATGACGTCACAACCACATGACTGTGAGTGCTTCACGCCGGGTAGAAGTGTAACGAATATCACCAGGAAAAAGCCTTACAGAGCACTAGTGAGAGTGAAACACGAGCTTGGATATTATTATTATTATTATTATTATGTTCAGTGTTCGTTCACAGTAGTAATACAAGAAGCAGAATAGTGACAGTGAAGCAAAAACATGCAATTGTACAAACACTGCAGCTCTACAGCAAAATATTCATTTATGAAATGGTCTGATTCTTAACACCAGTAGTGCCAATGATCTTCTCATTGCGATGCGATGCGAGTTGTCAACAAATCCTATAACTTGGTTCATGAAACACGCTTACAAAATATTTTCACTGTGAATATTTATTGTGTAATGGTGCAATCCCGCCAGCAAAAATAGGGGAAAAAAGGAGCGATCTCACCTCTTCAGATGTTGATTTAAGTCCGACAATACATTCCTCAAAAAGGGCGTAGAGGAGCAAATTAATCCAATTTATTCCGGACCATTAAAGACGCTGCCTTCCGCGTAGAATCATACGTCATCCTCGCCGCCATATTGGAGAGGTCAAAGCGGAGAATAAAGATTAGCTGCGTTTAACTGTACCAACAGGTTTACCGTCCAAACGAGATCATATGGGATTACCTTTCACAGGTGAGAAACAGCAAATTAATCCATCAACGTGTAGCATTCAATTTATTCCGGACCATTAAAGACGCCGCATTCCGCATAGAATCATGTGTCATCCTTGCCGCCATTTTGGAGAGGTCAAAGCGGAGAATAAAGATTAGCTGCGTTTAACTTTATCAACAGGTTTGCCGTCCAAACGAGATCACATGGGATTACCTTTCACAGGTGAGACTGGAAAAATACTTTTCATTGTATTTGGTCATTATAATGTAATTTTACAAACAGATTTTTCTGACTTTGTGGCTAATATGAAGTCTCGCGCATAATAGTTTATGCGCATGCGTCCTTACTTCTTCTATTGTTCTGGTGTCTCCGAAGGGACCGTCTTACAGCGCCCCTAGAGGTGTGGCATGTGTATTGCATCGTTTTCAGCAAGCGTTGCGTTGCCATATGGACCTGATATTTTACTGATTGTTGCCCATTTGGACGCGATATATTTTTAAATAACATCTCGTTGCCGTTGTCATGTGGATGTAGCCTTAGTAGCCTAGAGGGTCGTTAGGGTGATCTGTGGGTCGTTGGCTCTCTCTCTTTGCCATCATGTGAGGTGGTGTTTACATTAGACCGTATCAGCGGATCATCAGATTAACGTTTTTAAAACGATTCGTGTGCACACAGCAACGCCAATACACGATTCGCGTGCACACAGCAACGCCAATACACGGATACACTAATCACATGACTAATTAGACGGCACGTCACATGATCCCAGTGCATATTGGGCATGCGCAAGTCACTCACCACTTGCAAGTGGAAGGATGGCAAGCGAACACCTTCTCCAGCAGATAAACACACCTGGCTGTGATGTTCATGTTCTCACTGAGTTTAAGCGCCTGAAGGAGGTAAATAAGTTGAAATGTGTAAATAAACCTCAGTGCGGCTCAGCGCTTCCTCCTGCGCTCCAAATCACTCCGCCCTGAACAGCGAGTGCCCTCTGGAGGGTGCGCACTCCGGCCCTGCGCAGCTCACAGAGCGCACGAGTGAAGCGCACGAGCAGTGATTCGGGACTGAGCCGCTGTGTGTGTGATCCCAACGCCAGCGAATCAGGAAGGTGGATGTCACAGTGACGTTGTCCAATGACGACGTCAGCTAGAGCTCAGCACAGCGTATCCTCGTTCCTCAATGTTTACACAGCACCGGATCAGATACGAACTGGGTTGAATACGTGGGCCCTGGCGGATTCAAGTTGTTCCGCCTGTGGAGTCGTTTCCCGGTGTTTTAATGTGCACGGACAGTGCATCCGCGACGAAAACGAGACGGATACGGTCTAATGTAAACACCACCTGAGTCATTCAGTGCGTTTACATGCACATCCAAATCGAGCTGCTGTCGGTAATCGAGCTAAGGGTCCCAGCAGGGGTGCCAGAGAAATCCAATCCTACATGCACACAAAGAAATCGAGCTATTGTGTGAGGTACATTGTGCACCCGAGCCACAGGTGGCGCTACACGCCCCATCGTGTTGGTACACTTCCAGTTGTCGTCATGAAGAAGAGCTATTCAAGAGTATAAACAAAGTTATCAGTTCCGTGTTCGTTCATTCTCCTTGTTCCTCCTGACCTCTTCTGCTGCTCGCTACTACTACTGTTGTCATGCCGACCGAGGCTGTTGTGTTTCCCGCTTGTGGTCTCGTCACTCGTCACTTCCGGAAGGGGCAGTGCTGAAGTAAGTAGCTCGACTACGTAGCTCGATAGGGTTTACATGCACTAAGTAGCTCGGCTACAATCGCATAATCTAGGTCGTGTAGCTCGATTACGAGAAATCCAGTTCGGTTCGATTTCAGCCAAGCTAAGGTGTTTCCATGGCATTTAGAACTTAGATTTCAGTCGAGCTACGGCAGAAATTCGATTTTCTCTATGTGCATGTAAACGCACTGATTGAAAGAGTCCAGTTGCCCTCTTTAGCACCTACAGTTTATGGTGACGTGGATGACTGAGAACCTTCACAGACATAAAACCTCCCCAAAAATAAAAAAAAGCAACAAAATATGGAATAAAAGTATTTGATGTTCAGAACGTGTCTTTTTTTATTTCTCAAGAATTTTTATTATTGCATTTTTCACAAATTGCTCCTGTCATTTCGCCATTTTTTTATATTCTAAGCGGAAATTATTTTGTCGGATGTTTTGTAAAAAGTTTTTATTTATCAAATTTGCAAAAAAATAAATATAAAAATGCTCTGTTTCTCAAAATCCACTGAATGTGGATAGAATAAAACAGTTATTCCACTCAATCTCGTCGTACATGGATTATAGTGCGATCAGATCATGTACGACTTGATTTCATGGAATAACTGTTAAATATTTAATGTTTATACGACAGTGCTGTTGAACTCTTGATTCTTATTGATCATACCAATTTTGATTGTCCACACCATCCCATCATTGATTATTTTCTTATTACAATTGTCTTATTTCTTACTTATTAAACAGTGTGTTTGCGTCATGTCACAATTGTGATCATAAGCTTCCAAGCTTGAATTTAATGTCTTTATCTTGACTGAAATCCTAAACACAAGTTGGGAGCTCAACATTTTTTGAAAGCTCAGATTTTACAGCGTGTCATGCAACACTATTAATAAACACACACACACACACACACAAAATGACAGCAGTTACCATGGATAAAGTTTGAAATATAATTTCAGGATCTTATGTTTGCATCAAACTTATCAATCCCAATCAATAATAAAAAGTTGTGTTTGTTTTTCTGTCTAAATATTAATTTGTTCCAAAGAGATGTGATGCAATACAGGATTATAGTGTATTAGAAGGGCACTTGGTAGAGCGCATATTTCCGTCAAGTCATGTGTTATCGACATCAAAATTGAATCACACGAACCTAGGATAATACTAAAGCTGTCCACCAAATTTCATCCAAATCCATTCACTACTTTTTGAGTTACGTTGGGAACAGACAAAAAAAAATATGAATTTGTATCAAAAGCTAATCAATTGTTCCTTGGCCCATGGTTCACCTTTCCTCCAAATTTCATCACAATCCATTCAGTACTTTTTGTGTTATGTTGGGAACAAACAAACAAATTGAGTCAAAAACAATACCTGCTTAAAGGGCTGTTCTGTATGGGGTGCCAAGTGTCACTGGGCCCATTTCGTGGACGGAATGCATTTCGTCCATCACAGAATGCATTTCGTCCCACGAAATGCATTTCGTCCATCACGGAATGCATTTTGTCATCACGGAATGCATTTCGTCATCACGGAATGCATTTCGTCCCACAAAATGCATTTCGTCCATCACAGAATGCATTTCGTCATCACAAAATGCATATCGTCGGACAAAATGTATTTTGTCCGACGAAATGCATTTTGTGATGGACAAAATGCATTTTGTGGGACGAAATGCATTTCGTGATGGACGAAATGCATTTCGTGGGACGAAATGCATTCCGTGATGACGAAATGCATTCCGTGATGACGAAATTCATTCCATGATGTACAAAATGCATTTTGTGGGACAAAATGCATTTTGTGGGACGAAATGCATTTCGTCCGAGGAAATGCATTTTGTGATGATGAAATGCATTCCGTGATGGACGAAATGCATTCTGTGATGATGAAATTCATTCCATGATGGACGAAATGCATTTTGTGGGACGAAATGCATTCTGTGATGGACGAAATGCATTTTGTCCGACGAAATGCATTTCGTGATGATGAAATGCATTCCGTGGGACGAAATGCATTTCGTGGGACGAAATGCATTTCCTGATGGACGAAATACATTTCATGGGATGAAATGGATTCTGTGATGGACGAAATGCATTTCGTCCACGAAATGAGCCCGGTGACACTTGGCACCCCATAGTTCTGGTTTGGTTTAAAATGATAATATGCAATAAAACTGAGGTTATTTATTTTTGTCATGTATCTGGCTGAATTATTGTGATAATTAACTGTGATCTCAATACAGGCCATAATAATCATGGTTATCATTTTAGTCATGATCTCACAGTTTAGGGCATGTAACGGTTTTTTCGGTTGTCCTTCTGCTGCAACCCTTACAGCTTCTGTGAGGTTTATTTTTCCCCTCGATTAGAGATGCTTTGGAAGTTAAGAGTGTTTAACCTGGACAGCAGGGGTTCTCAAACTTTTTAGCACCCAGATTCTACTTTATGGCAAATACCTATCATTATCATTTAATTAATTCCAGCCATTAGAGCTTTTTATTCCTGAACTTTCCACACACTCACCCAATAAACACTGTGTATTACATTCACAGCAGTTTGTGGTTTTATTGAAATCACAGTGAAATTGAACATTGTTTATACTGTTTCTTTATTGAGTTTTAGATTAACCCCGCTCATTTCACAGGGCCAGTGAATTCGGCTTACAACTATAATAATAACCATAAGCAAACAGATGATAGTAATATCCACCGTGGTCATTTCATTTACTTAAAGACCTCAAGTTTGGACACATCTTCTAATTCAGCGTTTTTTCTTTACTTTTATTACAACCCCGATTCCAAAAAAGTTGGGACAAAGTACAAATTGTAAATAAAAACGGAATGCAATAATTTACAAATCTCAAAAACTGATATTGTATTCACAATAGAACATAGACAACATATCAAATGTCGAAAGTGAGACATTTTGAAATTTCATGCCAAATATTGGCTCATTTGAAATTTCATGACAGCAACACATCTCAAAAAAGTTGGGACAGGGGCAATAAGAGGCTGGAAAAGTTAAAGGTACAAAAAAGGAACAGCTGGAGGACCAAATTGCAACTCATTAGGTCAATTGGCAATAGGTCATTAACATGACTGGGTATAAAAAGAGCATCTTGGAGTGGCAGCGGCTCTCAGAAGTAAAGATGGGAAGAGGATCACCAATCCCCCTAATTCTGCACCGACAAATAGTGGAGCAATATCAGAAAGGAGTTACAGTGTAAAATTGCAAAGAGTTTGAACATATCATCATCTACAGTGCATAATATCATCAAAAGATTCAGAGAATCTGGAAGAATCTCTGTGCGTAAGGGTCAAGGCCGGAAAATCATAGTGGGTGCCCGTGATCTTTGGGCCCTTAGACGGCACTGCATCACATACAGGCATGCTTCTGTATTGGAAATCACAAAATGGGCTCAGGAATATTTCCAGAGAACATCATCTGTGAACACAATTCACCGTGCCATCCGCCGTTGGCAGCTAAAACTCTATAGTTCAAAGAAGAAGCCGTATCTAAACATGATCCAGAAGCGCAGACGTCTTCTCTGGGCCAAGGCTCATTTAAAATGGACTGTGGCAAAGTGGAAAACTGTTCTGTGGTCAGACGAATCAAAATTTGAAGTTCTTTATGGAAATCAGGGACGCCGTGTCATTCGGACTAAAGAGGAGAAGGATGACCCGAGTTGTCATTGGCGCTCAGTTCAGAAGCCTGCATCTCTGATGGTATGGGGTTGCATTAGTGTGTGTGGCATGGGCAGCTTACACATCTGGAAAGACACCATCAATTCTGAAAGGTATATCCAGGTTCTAGAGCAACATATGCTCCCATCCAGACGACGTCTCTTTCAGGGAAGACCTTGCATTTTCCAACATGACAATGCCAAACCACATACTGCATCAATTACAGCATCATGGCTGCGTAGAAGAAGGGTCCGGGTACTGAACTGGCCAGCCTGCAGTCCAGATCTTTCACCCATAGAAAACATTTGGCGCCTCATAAAACGGAAGATACGACAAAAAAGACCTAAGACAGTTGAGCAACTAGAATCCTACATTAGACAAGAATGGGTTAACATTCCTATCCCTAAACTTGAGCAACTTGTCTCCTCAGTCCCCAGACGTTTACAGACTGTTGTAAAGAGAAAAGGGGATGTCTCACAGTGGGAAACATGGCCTTGTCCCAACTTTTTTGAGATGTGTTGTTGTCATGAAATTTAAAATCACCTAATTTTTCTCTTTAAATGATGCATTTTCTCAGTTTAAACATTTGATATGTCATCTATGTTCTATTCTGAATAAAATATGGAATTTTGAAACTTCCACATCATTGCATTCCGTTTTTATTTACAATTTGTACTTTGTCCCAACTTTTTTGGAATCGGGGTTGTAAATAAAAGACACTTCTTTGTGTCTTAAAGTAATGATGGATGTCATTTCTCTTTACTTAGTTGTTCGGTTCTTGACGTAATACTGTATGTATTACTACAGTTGTGGTGTTGAATAGGGCTAGTTACTGTATTTTATCATTTACCATTTACAATTTGATGGTTTAAACGCATTAAGAAGGCAAGAAACTCGTCCACTAATTAACGTTTGACTGTTAATTGAAAAGCATTCCAGGTGACTCCCTCATGAAGCTGGTTAAGATAATGCCAGCAGTGTGCAAAGTGTCATCAAGGTAGATCCTGGATACACTGAAGAATATAAAATATCAAACATTTGTTTTTTTAACACTTTTTTGTTTACCACATAATTCCATCTATGTTCCAGGTATTATTTCATAGTTTTGATGTATTCAGCATTGTTCTACAATGTAGAAAATACAAAATACAGAAAAAAACAACAACGTATGAGTAGGATTGTCCAAACTTTTGACTGCTACTATATATGATGGACCCCTGGAGATCTCCAAACGCACTTTGAGAACTTGAATTTGTACTGTAGTGTATTTCCTGCTCAATGTAAATGTCTCTACGAGGTATGTGAACATTACATAAAGTTCCTCATGTCCTTATTTTAGCCACTATCCAACCATCAGGTGGCCAAAGGACAACCATGACACCAATCAGGGTTATTAAAGAACAGCTCGCTCTGTACAGGAACTCAGGCTTGGCTGATCCTGGATGAGAATTGTGGTTTGTTTTGGTTTGTTTTCTTTTCTGTCTCTCCTTCGTTTAGTTCCTGTTTCTATGCTTTTCTCATCTCTTCTCTCTTGCCTCTTGATCCTAACTAGGGTCATGTCTTGCCCAGCAGAAGAAAAGAAAAATGAGAGAGGTTAAACCTTTGAGAAGGATATATATATATATATATATATATATAAGGTCGGGCGGCATGGTGGTGTAGTGGTTAGCGCTGTCGCCTCACAGCAAGAAGGTCCGGGTTCGAGCCCCGTGGCCGGCGAGGGCCTTTCTGTGTGGAGTTTGCATGTTCTCCCCGTGTCTGCGTGGGTTTCCTCCGGGTGCTCCGGTTTCCCCCACAGTCCAAAGACATGCAGGTTAGGTTAACTGGTGACTCTAAATTGAGCGTAGGTGTGAATGTGAGTGTGAATGGTTGTCTGTGTCTATGTGTCAGCCCTGTGATGACCTGGCGACTTGTCCAGGGTGAACCCCGCCTTTCGCCCGTAGTCAGCTGGGATAGGCTCCAGCTCGCCTGCGACCCTGTAGAACAGGATAAAGCGGCTACAGATAATGAGATGAGATGAGATCATTTTGAAGGGTATTTTGAAGGTGTGTTGAAGAAATGATCGGCTGCCAAGTAGGTCATGCAGAGACATGAAATCAGGCCATGCATTCAATTTTTTTTTTTTTTTTTTGAGCTCTGGTGACATGGACACAAAGGCAGCACTGTTTCTCCTAAGCTATGTTAAGAAGCCGCACTCACAAATGCAAAAAAACAAACAAATTAAAAAAGAAAAAAAACACCCACACACAACAAATGGAATTTTTTCATCCATTACTCATAAACACAAAGCTACTATTTGTACAGGATTATTATTTTTGTTTGTTTCATTTGTTTTGCTGTGTACTTAAAATGGTTGTGCAAAAGTTTGTGCCCGCATTGGTTTCTAGATGACCATACTGATGAATGTTACTCTTCATTTTATGGCATTTTCCATTTGAAAAATACTGTAGTACTTGTTAATATTGCAGTCCAAATCAGTGGTTATCATTATTAGCTCAAGAAGGATGCATCTCCATTGATGTGCACTGTTAATTTATTTCACTGAGGTGTCTAATGATTCAAACCATGAAATCATTATTTAAAATTATCAACAAAAATAGCCTCAATGAGGCTGTGGCTCATAGCGGCCACTGTTGTTGTGTGTGAGTTTGAAATCCGATCAATCCTGTAGGAGGAGTAGCGATTTTTGTGAAGTTGCATGTGACCCCTCTGTAGCCTCATCCATGGCAGGTGGCGCTACCTGGTGAACGGCTCTTGTTGGAATATGCCTTTAGAGTCTTCTGGGTGAGTTTCAGTGAAAACATTCCAGCAGTTTATGAAGAGTAGCGTTTAATGTGACGAGTCACCCAAAATTTTCAGATGCCCAAAAAAATGTTAAACATGACAGGTGGTGCCACCGTCTTGAAAACTTTTATACACACCATCCAGGGGAACATTCCATATGAGTTTGATCAAAATCTGATCACTCCTGTAGGAAGAGTAGCGATTTTTGTGAAATTACACATGACCCCTGTGTAGCCTCATCCATGGCAGGTGGCGCCACCTGGTGAGCAACTCTTGTTGGAATGTGTCTTTAGAGTCTTCTGGGTGAGTTTCATTGAAAATGTCTCAGCAGTTTATGAAGAGTAGTGTTTAATGTGATGAGTCATCCAAAAATTTCAGACGTCCATAAAATCGTAAATATGACAGGTGGCGCTACTGTACTGACAAGTGATTTTTGTACTATAAATTGTGGATGGATGGATGATGGATCGATAACGCGTGATCGCATAAGCTAAAATTTTTTAAAATTGCATTTGTAAAATTGTAGTTATAAAAAATTGACAAATTGCTGTGGTATAAGTGGAATAAAATATAATAAAATTTCACTGTTGGTTATTTTTTCTGGAACAGCATGACTTTAAGTGCTTTATTCCTTATTTAAATCAACATAGGACCATTTTGATACCTGTGATAAAGTAGGAACATCTGTCAAAGCGAACTAGCATTTTGTCTCTCTGTATAGAGCTTGTTGCATCATTTTGAAGTCAAGTCATGCGTTCAAATGAATTTACTTGTGTGTCAGTGAGCAAGAGTTTTTCTTCGGATGCGCGACGTGACTCAGATTAGAGTGCATGTTTGTCACTCATTTCTGTTCTTTAAAAGATCAGCCATTGTTCCACTCCATGGGGAGATGTTGCCTTGACTCAGTGAAAGGAGTTGCAGGGTCCGAGCTCAGAGCCTCCTGAGCTTCCCTGGAGCTATCTGTGGATTGTTCCAGGGTGCAGCCCGGATTAGACACGACGTTGTCACTGAAGACTCCTTGGCTGTCGGGTCACGCCCATCTGCAACTACAAACATGGGTGCCATTTTTTTTTCCGACTGAGCCTTCACAGGCATTAGCATAAGCCTGACTGTCAGTGTCTGTTTGTTCCTTTGCCTGGCAGGTGGTGCAGCATCTACACCAGATGCTCAGATGTCAAAAATAAAGAGAGAAAATGTGAGAACGGCATCATCACGGCACGCTGCATGAGGGCAATGTGACTTTTTTTTGCTGAATTAACACATGCTAGTTCATAACACCTGGTATTGCTGCCTAACAAGCTGTCCTATCACCATCAAGTCCTTCATTCCCAGATTTAGTAATAGCATCACTCTTTCTTTCTTTCTTTCCTCATCAGATCCGGGTGGACGGACCATCCCATGGCGCTTTTCAGTATGAAACGTTGCAGGTGGTGGAAAACGGGCCGATCCTGCGAGACATGGCCTTCTCGGCTGATCAGCACTTCCTGTACGTGATGTCAGAGAACCAGGTGAGTCATTTGTCCTTTTTCTTTCTGCGCTGCCGTGTAAAGACGTCCTCTCGGTTACACACGCGCTGTTTCAGGTCCTGTGCAGACGGGAGAGATGTGTGAAAGCAGCAGGATAAAATTATCACAGAGCAGAGTGTTCTGAATGTACCAATCACTGACTCACACAACACACACACACACACACACATACACACACACACACACACACAAATAAGCACTGCCAGAAATTTCTAACAAGAGGTGGGATCATTTGCAGTAATTAGACTACCGTGGCGGAGGAGGGGATGCTGCAGAGAGAGAAAGTTTGTGTGTGTGTGTGTGTGTGTGTGTGTGTGTGTGTGTGTGTGTGTGTGTGTGTGTGTGTGTTAATGTAAATTATGAAGAGCAAGAGAGAGAATGGAGTGGGTGCATTAGACTTTACAAACTTTCCCTTTTGCGCACACACACACACACACACACACACACACACACACACACACACACACACACACACATAACCGTGCACACACATGTACAAACACACACGCAATTTGCTCACTAAAAATGCTTCAAATAGCGCAGTCTGTGTGTAATGCACATAATGGATGGAGTAGCTTGGCCACTGCGGCGATTTCTCCAGCAACACTAAAGCCTCCAAGCCATTATGAACCATACTACGCTATATTCACACAACAGAATAAAAAGCACTTACTCACAAAAGACACACTTACGGCTGTCGCTATGGATGGCGCTTAGTCCCACTGGGAAAGCAACAAGAAAGCACAATAGTGCTGGAGAACCCAAACTGGTTTCCAGTGTGGCTTGAGAGAAAACGGAAAAATGTTAAATGTTACGTCACACTTTCTATAAATCTCACATTCATTTACAGTGAACAATGTGCTATAACACAGCATCAGTGATACCTTATAATACTTCATATAATTTAATGTGTGTCAGACTTAATGATGTCAGGTGACATAACGCATTAAAATAGCAGATATTTGTGGCAATGAATTATAACACACACACCTGTAGTTTCTTGCTATGGATGTTGGAATAGAACTTTAGGTCTTGTATTTGTCATGATACATTATGAATGCTTTTACAGCATCTTATAGAATGTAACATACAGAATACTTTATAATGCTTAAAATACAGTATGTCTGCGTAAATGATCATAAGCAGCCGTAGTTCTATAATTAACAAATTACAATGCATGAATAACCCTGAGGGATAAGTGGTATAGGTAATAGATGATTGGATGGTTGGATGGATGGATGGATGGATGGATGGATGGAATACATGAATATCTGACCTAATAAACAATTTACTATACATGGGAATCACTGATGGACAAGTGCTATAGATAATGGTTGGATGGATGGATGGAATACCTGTATATCTGACTTTATAAACAAGTTAGTATAGACCCTTTTCAGTCACGTGACCTTCATAAACGCGACCGCCATTTTGGACATGTAGTGGACTTCGGCTCGAATCGGTTTGAATGCGAGGAAGGCGACAAACGAAAAACATAAAAGAAAAAGGAGCGAGATGCAGAAAACACCTTCACTATCCAGCGACGTAGGGCATTTACAGGGCGAGCAGAGGGAGAGGTATTTGTAAAAATTGAGGTTAGCAGGCTTAGAGAACGACGTTTACCTGCTTCCACCAGGATTGTTCACTGACGTACGGAAGTACACGAAGCCCTCGTCTTTACCTGACTTCGGCCCACATGATCTGTATACCTGTGTCGTTAAAAACCCATCGCCATACACAGGTATTGATCTGAAAGCGTATAAGAGTTTGGATGCCTACAAATATTTTGTGTCAGGCTGGGTAACATGCCTACATCAGCGGGTCGTCCCTGGAGCCGGTGGTCGCCATCTTATTACAGCTAAGGTTTGTTCACATTTTCATTTACTTTCGGTCCTCAGGATAAACAAAATGTTATTAAATGTCATTGAAATAACTTCTTAGTCTGTTGAGACATGGCCCGTTATAAATTTGCTGTTACCAGGCAATGACCAAGAACTGTATTATTAGGGTCGGTGTCTGTGTTGTAGCAGTGTACTAGCAGCTAGCTGTTAGCACTAGCTAATGTCAACAACATAGTAGCTAGTATGTTACTGTCTCAAGTTTTTCCTTTACTGTATTTACTAGTTTACTGTAATTATGATCCGGCAGCTATTTACACTGGATCCAGTGTAAATAGCTGCCGGAGCCAACGTCCGAGGTTCCGGAGCGCGCTCTGGCTTGCTCCGGAACCTCAGACGTTGGCTCCGGCAGCTATTTACACTGGATCCGGTGTAAATAGCTGCCGGATCATAATTACAGTAAACTAGTAAATACAGTAAAGGAAAAACTTGAGACTGAAAGGTTTTAACAGTCATCCAAATGACTGAACGTAAACATTGCTACAGTAACATACTAGCTACTATGTTGTTGACATTAGCTAGTCAACAATAGCTACTACAGAAGAACAAAGAGGTTACAATGGGTTATTTTAATCTATTTGGTTACACACTCGCCGCCACAGAATGTTAACAGCAATGTAATGCCTTTTCTGGCTAATTTTATTCATCTTACCTCCAACAAAGTGGTCACTACACAAGCGTTGGTATGCCGAGGGCTGCCAATCTTTCCTGTTAATGGCCGCTATCCATCTTCTCCGTCGGGATCCGATAAAATGATCAACCTTGCCTTGTGTGTTGATGGTTACTACATCCAGGTGCACAACAATATAGTGGCATGATGGAAGTCTTGCTGAAAGTAAAAACTTTCTTTGCTGCCGTTCCTCAATGTTGGTTGTGGTAAACTACTGGTAGTACACGTCCAAAATGGCAGCCGCGTTTGTCGTGACGTCACATGAAAAGGGTCTATACATGAGTAACCCTGATGGATAAGATATAGATAATGGATGGATGGGTGGATGGATGGATGGACTGATTGATGGGTAGATATAGGAATGGATGGATGGAATACATGAATATTTGACTTTATAAACAAATTACTATACATGAGTAACCCTGATGGACAAGTGTTATAGATGATAGATGGATGGATTGATTGATGGGTGGATATATGAATGGATGGATGGATGGAATACATGAATATATGACTTAATAAACAATTTACAATATGTGGTATAGATAATGGATGGATGGATGGAATACATGAATATCTGACTTAATAAACAATTTACAAAACATGAATAACCCTGAGGGATAAGTGGTTGAGAGGATGGATGACTGGATGGTTGGATGAAAGAATGGATGGATGGCTGGATGGCTGGCTGGATGGATGGATGGATGGATGGATGGATGGATGGATGGATGGAATACATGAATATCTGACCTAATAAACAATTTACTATACATAAAAATCCCTGATGGACAAGTGCTATAGATAATGGTTGGATGAAAGAATGGATGGATAGTTGAATGGATGGATGGAATACATGAATATCTGACTTAATAAACAAGTTACTATACATGAATAACCCTGAGGGATAAGTGCTTTAGGTGATGGATGATTGGATGGCTGGATGAATTGATGGTTGGATGGTTAGATGGATGAATTAATGGGTGGATGGATGGATAGATGGATGGATGCATTGATTGATGGGTGGATATATAAATGGATGGATGGATGGATGGAATACAAGAACATATGACTTAATAAACAATTTATAATATGTGGTATAGGTAATGGATGGATGGACGGATGGAATACATGAATATATGACAAACAATTTACAATACATGAATAACCTTGATGGATAGGTGGTATGGATGGATGGATGGATGGAATACATGAATATATGACTTGAACAATTTACTATACGTGAGTAACACTGGCGGATAAGTGTTATAGATAATAGGTGGATGGACTAGGAATGTTGTCTTCATAATGTGTCATGAATTCATTTTTCATTGTTATATATCACACATAAAACATTATAATCCCTGACATAAGACTTATGCTATGAATATGAATGTAATGTCAGGGCACATAAAGTGTTACCTCTGTTCACTCAAATGGTTGAAAAATCATTTTATAACATTTACTGCACTTTGAAGGTTCTAATCATATTAGCATAATACACCATGATGTGTTTGTAGTCGTACAGATATTACACCAGGGTCTTTGTTATAATGTATTATAATGTATTATACTGATTTTTATTACTCTAATGAACATGTATAATGTATAATCCAATCTGAGCCCATCCTAAATCATATTCTCTGTGGTACTGTGCCTGTAACTCTAACTACTTCTGAGCAATTACACAGGCATTATCACATATTAGGCATTACCACATATTATGTTTGCTTTATAATGCATAATTCACTGTGAATACAGAATTCATAGAAAACCTTACCCGTCTCTGGCCCCTTTTTTAAACAGCGCGTGCAAATAATAAAGCCAGCAGGGGTGTGAAAGGATTTTAGAGTTGATGGTATTGGTTATAAGTGCAAGGAAGTTGTAAATTGACAGGTGGTATCTGTTTTAGTGCTGGGCGATTTGGAAAATTGCAAGCTGCTTAATTTTCTTGGTCACGACTGAGGTTGGGGGTGGCAAACCAAGCAAGAATTTCTGCCTTAACACCTAATATAAGTATTCAAATGCAATCTATGAATAGTACAGTTAGAGCAGAAGAGCGCACAAGCTCTAGATTCTGAGGAAAGTTCTTAATCCGGTTTTATACCGTGCGATTTCAGTAACCTTTCAGGATTATTATTTGTCACACCGTATACTGAGATTCCACTAAAATCTTGACTGAATTCCTGAGCCGACTCTGCGATAGTGTTTATTCTTTGTGATTAATTATACGATGAGGTTCCTCTAACGCTAGACCTGTGATTAGTGGAAATTACGATGCTCTATCATGATATCTACCATGGTCTTGTATGGAATACGGATTTGCGTAAACAAATATTCTTGAGCGCTTGCTCTAATAAGGATAACCTTTGTGCACTGGCATGTTTTATTTATGTCTTGCCATTGCCAGTGTGGTATATGGCCCATTCTGTAATTCCGGGTACATTTCAAGTGTTGACTGTGTTAATCATCGTCAACACTGTTATCGTTAAACTGGGCAATCCATTAACAGAATTGACGATAACAGAGTTGATATTTCCTACCATTTTGTGTCTTAACTCCACACGCTAACCTCAAACTAGCTACCACACGGCATGTATAAAAACCACGGGCGATTGCTCTAAGACAACGAGGGAGGCTCAGCCTCCTCTAAAAATGACGAACATCGTGTAGGATGAATTGCGCTAGGCTTATGTTATAGCCGACCTTATAACATTGCTATTTCAGATCCAGAATCATAGAAATATATGTGCTCAACCCAACTACAGTGCAAAATCATTCCGTTATAACTTTAATGTGTGCGTGAGTTTTTCCCCCTCGTGACAGCGCGATGCAGCCCAGCCTCAGTGGACTTCAATGGCATTTGGGAGCTCTGCGCTTTTCAATCTCAAAATGCAAGACGATTATTGGACAAATACTGCGAAAATGCCCGCCTACGGACTCCCAGCCTCACATGGGAGGGACATGGCAGTTTCCGCGAGGAGACTGGTGATTGGTGAAAGCGGCCGGATATTTTCTTTGATTGACAGCTCGTTTCAAATATAGACAGGCAGCGGTGAATCTCAGTTCAGTCCCATGCGGATTCGCAAGTGCTGTGGTGTATTGTAAGAGATCAGCTTACATTTCGATTTCATTCATTACATACGGTTTCTACCAGCTTTTTTAGTTTGTATATATTTTCATTGTAAATAAAGTGTAAATATAGTGTTGTCAAGTTTGCTATCTTAGTTCCAGAAATTTCGTTTATTTGAGTGACTGAACTTGAACTTGAGGGGGCTAGTCAGCTAGCAAGAAAGCTGCGCACGGAGGCCAAGCATTGCTGATTCAATTTTGGCGAAGCCATTTGCCAGTCTTCCTTTCGAGGAAAAAAATCAAAATTAAAGAGCAGGGTAGACCAACACCTCAAATTGACTTGGTGAAAAAGGTAGGGAATAATACTCGTTCCTTTCAGCTCTCCTGGTACGAGAAAGTGAATTGGCTAACAGCAAGTGACCCACATCAACAACAGTAAATAGGCTACTTTAGTAATATGTCATGGATGGACCAAAAATATAGAATCTATTTAAAATGTTTATGCTGAGTATATTATATTGGAATATATATTTTTCTGGATATGAATTAAACACAGCTACAATTTGGAAAACATTTTTAAACAAAAACACAGCCGAGAACATTTCACACTACAGACCTGGATTAAAAGTGAAGGGTTATCAAAATTGTCAGTAAAGCATTTCTCAGTCAAAATAAGTAAAATATAGGGAAAGTGTCATTGAATGAAATGTGTGGCACCCAGCTCTATGTTTGGCTCCCCAAGGTCAGTGCTTGTGCCTATTCCAGAACACTCTGCTGTTACTGCTGAGGTTCCTGACAAAGAGCTGCTTTCAATAATGATCAATTTTTAAACAACATGCCACAATTTTAAAATATAAAATGTTAAAATATACCCCCCCCAACACCACCATCATGTATATTGGACAGTAGGCTAATGGGCCAAAAGAACCTGTTATTTCACAGTTATGGCCCTTTTCCACTACCCTTTTTCAGCTCACTTCAGCTCGCTTCAGCTCACTTCAGCCCGACACGGCTCGCGTTTCGACTACCAAAAACCAGCACGACTCAGCTCGTTTCAGCCCTGCTTAGCCCCTAAAACTCGCACCGTTTTGGAGTGGGGCTGAAGCGAGCCAAACCGTGCCGACTGAGGTTGGGGGCGTGAGCAGACACTCCCCTGTGCACTGATTGGTGAGGAGGCGTGACCTCACATGCCCACACACGCCCCGCGAACACGCTGGGATCTGTAAACACCGTAAACCCGGAAGAAGAATAATTACGAATTACGAGAATTTCTGAAGCCTTATGCGCCTCGCCTCATCTATACGCTCTTGCCAGTATCTGTCCGCGTTGTCGGTGACAACAAGCCACAGCACCAAGACCAGCAACACTAACGACTCCATGTCCTCCATGTTTATTGTTTACTATCCGGGTCGTGAGACTACCGCTTAAAAGCTCACTGAATCAGTGACATACAGAGCATCGTGCACGAGTTCACGGAGCGCAAGGCTCGTCGTATGCCCTTCAAATAATGCGCGCAGTAGGCTATTGATGTTTTATTATGAGCCATGTACAGTATGTCGCCTAATGTTTTTTTGTTTCTGAGTTACATGTTCGTTTGAAGGACTTAATGTACAAAATAACATAGTTGCACCCCGTAGTGTTGAAATTGGTAAACACAGTGCATTCAGTGAGGTTTGCACCGCCCTCCTTTTATTTGACTCTTCCTGTCACCGTTGCAACCTCTGAGCGCTCATTCGTATGCCCTTCAAATAATGTGCGCAGTATAGGCTATTGATGTTTTATTATGAGCCATGTACAGTATCCTAATGTTTTTTGTTTCTGAGTTACATGTTCGTTTGAAGGACTTGATGTACTAAATAACATAGTTGCACCCAGTAGTGTTGAAATTGGTAAACACCGCAGTTGCGGACATTTTGTAGCCTAAAATGATGTTATGATAAGCTTTAATAAAGTGCCCGGTCATTTGCCCCGCCCCCGGCCCGGCTCTGACTTGTTCCGCCACTGTCACTGATGTCACTGTTTGCGCTGCTTAACGACATCACGTGACGTCCACCCACTTTCGCTAACTCCACCCAATGTGTCCACCCACTTCCAGCCAGCACGGTTCAGCGCGGTTGTAGTCGAAATGCAACTCCAACAGCCCCGCTCAGCTCGACTCGGCTCGACTCGGCACGGCACGGCTCAGCCGCGTTTGTAGTGGAAAAGCGGCATTAGTGACGCTGCCAACAATCAGCCAGATCAGAGGCAAGATTATGGGCAAAATTGATGTTTTTTCTTTTAAAATCTGGAAATATCGTAACCGACCAGCCTCCCTTGTTTGAAAGACTACTAGCCGCCACTGATAAAAAGATAATTTTATGGATTTTAATCATATTATTGTTTTTTAAAAAACGAGTCAGAGATTCACTCCAATATCACAACAACAGATTTGACAAATCATTAATCTCCTGTTGGCGTAAAATCCTCAACATATCGTTCAAATTCATGAGAGAAGAAACATAACACTCTCTCCCTCACTGCCTTCCTGAAGTTTCCCGCCAGAGGAAGTGACATCACTCGGTGTACATGTCATGCGTGTTATTAAAAGTCTTTGTGGATTTTATGTGGTTTTATAACAGAGTTGACAAAAACACTGGGACAGATAAAAAAATTATATATTTTTTTATGACTGAAATTTCACAAAATACAGAAAATAGACTTTCTATGCAATTGATTTTATAACAGTGAATAGAATAAGCCACAAAAAACAGACTGTTAGACTATGTCACTTCCTGTTTATTTGAGTTATCAGGAGTCGAAGACGCCCAATAATGTGGGGGGAGGGGTGGGAGTCGTTTAGTTACCGGTAATGTTTTGTGCAAGGGCGTAACTTTGTGTTCAAAGTTGGTGGGGACATTTCCAGGCACGATACTTCCCTTCAAGGGGGGTCAGGGGGCATGGTCCCCCTGGAGAAAATTTAGAAAGATCCCGTTTTAAGGCTTAATTTTGATGCATTTTGAGATGCGTACTATGGCCTCACTACTTTTATGAAAACCATTTCAGGGCAGGCTGTCAATGGGTATGCGGTGAAAGGCTGGAAACATGATGGACCAAACAAATGTAGAACTGGGGGGGATCCTGCCCCAGAAAATTTTGTGAATCTTCACACATAAATAAAGCAATCTGATGCACTCTGATGGGTAAAAGGTGGTAAAATACACCTACCAAATACTCTCTTGCACACTGGTTGATTGAACGTACTTTACATATGAACTATATACACATTACACATTATTACTAGATTCTGTGGAAGGACTTGTGTCCTGCAGTACAACCGCTATATGAAAAAATACACAATAAACAGTATCATCTTAAAACATTCATTGCCATCTTTTTATTGTTGATTCTAGTGTCACAAAAAAACAATAGGGCCACCAACAATGCTCAGTCAAAACAGATACAAACTAAGGGGTAAGGGATAGCACATAAACAGGACTACTCAAAACTAAACCAGGACTATACACGAGCCAGGTCTAAACCAGAACTTCAATGTTTCAGCCAGGGCAAACACGGATCACATCAGGACTAAACCAAGGCTAAACCACAAACAAGAGCAAACTAAGCTAGAATTAATATAATAATAAACTAGATTATACCTGGACTAAACCAGGATTACACCAGGTCTGGGAAGAAACAGGTGTAGCAGTTTCAACAAGGCACAAATTAATAATATAATCTTACATATAAAGGAAATCTAGGTGATTTTATAATCTGTGTAATTTGTGCAAACCACAAAATGTATTTGCAAGTCAAACAATTCAATTCAAAATATTACAAAATTTAAAACATTTCAAAAAGAAACGAACATCTCAACATTAGGGACGAACATCACAATAATGTAAAAAAAGCCTCCAGTTTACAGTTATTTAAAAAATAATAATAATTAAAAAGAAACAAAAAAAATGAAACTTCCCTTGCCCTCCATGTAAGACTATGCACCACAGTATTCATTTAAAAGTACCAAACACCTTCCTTCTCCTGTCACTTACTTCCACAAACTGCTGACAAATGTCTTTAATGTTCACATTGTCCAGTTTGGTCCAATGAGTCGTTGGTTGCTACACACATAGCAGAGAGCTGCCGCCAATCGGGTTACAGCTCTCAAAACAGCAGCTAAGCGGCGGCAACAGCGGGGCTTGTCATTCATGGGATAAAACAGGGGAAAACAGTCGCGCGTGTCTCTAAACGTTCGGAAAAGGCGTGAAATGTTGGTGGGGACTGTCCCCTGCCCTGTCAAAGTTGGTGGGGACATGTCCCCACCTGTCCTTATTAAAGTTACGCCTGTGGTTTTGTGGATAAATTGGGTCTAAAATGTACATCAAGCTTTGCTCTTGGTGAAAGTTTGTCATAATTTGCATTATTGTTCAAAACTGACTCAATAAAGATTTCTTTTATGGAAAATAATAAAAGGTTTATCTCGGAGACGTGAAATGTACCCCGAATTCTAGAATGACCCGTATGTAGCTGTCCTGTGAGTTTTGCATCATCCTAGGCTGTCCTCTTCTTGCTGGATTTTAGACCAGAGTGCATAGCAGTGCATGCACGCTGAGATTTTAAAGACAAATCTGAGATTTTTCACACTTCCAGATCTTTGGTGACCATGTTTGGTCACAGTGGCACTAAATCCAACACCAGCGAGTGTGTCACATTATGCACTGGAAGACATCGACTCACTCAACTCATGACCAAACATTTATTTGCAATTTTATTTGGTGCAAATATGGCTTTAGATAGTTTAAAGAACCGAGCACTACACTTATCACTTTGGCCTCTGGGTCTTCAGGGTTTTTAGTGAACATTAGCATTAGCTTGAATGGATTTGTCTTAGTTCACCATCTCTCGCTCTCATACACACACACACACTCTGAAGGTCAGAAAACTAGTGTCTGAAAAATCTTCTGTAAATAGCACAGATCAAAAAGGGGTGTCACCCAGAAGATAACAGTTCCCTTCAGAGTCTGATTCCTCCTTGTTTTTTTTTTCTTCTGTCATCTCCAAGAGTTTTTCCTTGCCATTGTCTGCTCTGGTTTGTTTGTTTTGGATCAAAATCTACGTCCTGATTACTGTAAAGCTGCTTTATGACAGTGTCTATGAAATAAAAATCGAATTACGTTGAATTCATGACTCCCATTACATCTCTTTCTTGAGTTGGGTTTCTCCACTCTAAGGGGAAAAAAGGTTCCTCAAGGGTTCTTTGATTGGTTAAAGGGTTAGGCCAAGGGGAAGCCATGGCCTAATGGTTAGAGAAACAGCTATGGGACCAAAAGGTTGTTGGTTCAATTCTCTGGCCCTTGAGTAAGGTACCTAACCCCCAACTGCTCTCCAGGCTGCTCTGGGTATATTGTATGTTGGACAAGAGTGTTTGCTAAATGCCTGTAATGTAATGGTTAAGGGTTCATGGCTTTCTGCTTAGGTGGGGTTTACATTAGACCGTATCAGCGGATCATCAGATTAACATTTTTAAAACGATTAGTGTGCACACAGCAACGCCAATACACGATTCACGTGCACACAGCAACGCCAATACACGGATACGCTCGGCTCCGCAGGCATCCTGCGCGCCAAATCACTCCGCCCTGAACAGCGAGTGCCCTCTGGAGGGTGCGCACTCCGGCCCTGCGCAGCTCACAGAGCGCGTGAGTGGAGCGCACGAGCAGTGATTCGGGACTGAGCCGCTGTGTGTGTGCTCTCAGTGCATGTCGGGCATGCGCGTCACTTACCACTTGCAAGTGGAAGGATGGCAAGCCTAAAGACAATCATAACTACACAATGGGCAGTATTTGCATCAGTATTTGCAGTATTTTCATACTTTTATACTCTTTAATGAAAGGTGATACAAGGCGGAAGTCCGCGCCGTTTTTCAGCAGTCGCGTCACATGACCAACGCCAGCGAATCAGGAAGGTGGATGTCACAGTGACGTCGTCCAATGACGACGCCAGCTAGAGCTCAGCACAGCGTATCCGCGTATTCTGAATGTTTACACAGCACCGGACCAGACACGATCTGGATTGAATACGTGGACCCTGGCGGATTCCCGTTTCCCGGCGTTTCCAGGCGTTTTAATGTAAACGGACAGTGCATCCGCGAAGAAAACGAGACAGATACGGTCTAATGTAAACTTGGCCTTAGAAACTTCTCTGAATGGAAAAAAAAGCACAAATAAGTAGCCATAATAATACAGATAAAATCTAACTTGGGCAAGACCCATCCATCCATTCATTCTCTGTAGCCGCTTATCCTGTTCTACAGGGTTGCAGGAGCCTATCCCAGCTGACTCTGGGTGAGAGGCAGGGTACACTCTGGACAAGTCACCAGGTCATCACAGGGCTGACACATACAGTAGAGACACACAACCATTCACACCTACGGTCAATTTAGAGCCACCAATTATCCTAACCTGCATGTCTTTGGACTGTGGGGGAAACCGGAGCACCCAGAGGAAACCCACACAGACACGGGGAGAACATGCAAACTCCACACAGAAAAAACCCTCGCTAGCTGCTGGGCTCGAACCCCAAACCTTCTTGCTGTGAGGCAACAGTGCTAACCACTACACCACCGTGCCACTGTCAAGAAGAACCCAAGTTAGATATTGAGAGAACTTACTGACTGGTTTTTACAAAAACAAAAAGTGTAGATTAGAGATCCCAAACCTCAACAGAGGAGAATACTAAATATGTAGCAATATTTATCAAATTAAATGGGCCACGGTCGCCCCCACCAACGCATGGTGTTAGAAGAATGACAGAAGGTTTTGTTTGATAAGGATAAATGAGACTGGGGCAATTAATTTCATAAATGATCTTGTCCTACAGCAATTAGCCTATTAGCCCACTTTGAGAACTCAGTTATCTGCTTTGTGTTTGCTACAAACATCTTGGGATATCCTCTATAGGGGAATCATAAATAAATTCAGAAGGTATTTAGTGAACACACTGCTGTATCCTCCACCATGTGCACACACACGCACACGCGCACACGCCATCTGAAAACCTTAGATGCTTTATTTAGCTCAACAAGAAGACAACACTGGGAACACTTCCTATGAAGGTCATCGTTATAATGAACTTTGACCATATGTGGATCATATCATAATGCGTTCATAAGGCATCATACACATCACTATACGTAGTTAGTTCTGAAGATGCGTTACATTTTATAACTACCTTTATTATGCATCATGAATTGTGAGCATGACGGTCATAACACATTATTACACCAATACCAGTGAACCCTAAGCATCAACAACTTTATTAGGAACACCCATCCATCCACCTGCTGTTTGTTTGATGCAGTTCTGTAATCAGCCGATCCCTCGACAGCAGCACGGTGCAGCAAATCAGAGAGATACAAATCAAGAGCTTCAGTTAATGTTCACAATGTTCAAACATCAGAATGGGGAAAAATTGTGATCTCAAAGTGTGACTTTCTTTCACTGTGGTATGGGTGTTGGTTTGAGCCAGATGGTGGTTGGTGGTTTGAGTATTTCAGAAGCTGCTGATCTCCTGGGGTTTTCACACACAACAGTCTCTAGAGTTTACACAGAATGGTGCAGAAAACAAAAAACACTGAGTGAGTGAGCGACAGTTCTGTGGGTGGAAACAAACGCCTCGTTGATAAGAGAGGGTCAGAGGGAAATGGACAGACTGGTTTGAGCTTTTTTGCCAGGAAGGATATAGTAACTCATATAATCACTCTTTACAACCGTGGTGAGCAGAAAAGCATCTCAGCATGCAACAGCAGAAGAACAAATCAAATCAAATCAAGTTTATTTGTATCGCGCTTTTAACAATAAACATTGTCGCAAAGCAGCTTTACAGAATTTGAACGACTTAAAACATGAGCTAATTTTATCCCTAATCTATCCCCAATGAGCAAGCCTGTGGCGACGGTGGCAAGGAAAAAACTCCCTCAGACGACATGAGGAAGAAACCTCGAGAGGAACCAGACTCAAAAGGGAACCCATCCTCATTTGGGCAACAACAGACAGCCTGACTATAATATTAACAGTTTTAACAGGTATAACCTTCAACTGTCCTCATGGGGCCGTCCTTCACAGGAGCGGTGCGATAAAACTCCGACCAGACACAGGGCACCAGGATGGATCAAGCAGGTCCGAGGGGCAGAAGAGGCCAGCATCTCAATCCCAGGATCAACATGTAACTCAGAGGGACAGATTGGGGGGGGGGAGAGAGAAAGAAAACACGTTGTTAGGTATGCCCTAAAAATGACAAGTATTAAATCTGTGTGGTAGGCTCGCAGAGACGAGAGTCTTTACATCAGGCATAACACACAATGGCATGTTAATATGGTAAAAAATATCATGACCTGCTCTGGCTGGATGCTTGATTGGGTGATGGGAGCACACTCCTCAGCAATGATGAGATGCAGATGGGACCCTTAGGGCTGGCCAAGACAATTCAGTTACATTTCACCGGGTCTGGGACATGCGACAGAATGTCTGACGGCCGATTCCCTGCAGGCTACGATAGCCAGTCGAGGTCTCCACCGTCTCCACCAAAAGATTTCCTGTTGACTCCATGTAACTCAGAGGGACAGATTTGGGGTGGGGGGGGGGGAGGGGAAGAAAACACAGGTGGTTAGGTATGCCCAATGTCACCTGAATAAGTAGGAACAGTATACATATAAGAAGACATTGGGTTCCACTCCTGCAGCCAAGAACAGGGATCTTAGAATCAACAAGTTCCTATTAAAGTGTCCGGTGAGTGTAGCTGCCACTGTCGTTTTTATTACTGCAGGAGAAAAGTAGAAACTCTAATCAGGTAGGCTGGCTTTAACGTCACGGTTTAGGCACGCTAATGCGCTTTACTGCGATTTACTCATGTACGATTTTCTCCTCTCATCTCTTCCTGTCTCACTCTATCTGTCTCACTCTTTCTCTGTCTCTCTGTTTCTCTCTGAGTGCTTCAGCTACTGGGGACCCATATCTAGTAATTAGGGATGATAAGCAGCAGAATGGTAAAATTCTCTCACAGGCACTTGACACACACACACACAAACACACACACGTCACTCTCTTTAAGGCCGCATATTTACTCATATCATTGCATGATTTTTATGTATTTAGATTAAATTTAAAGATGAATATATTCAATAATCAGTAAAGGATTAAATATGTGCTTATTGTTTTTTTTGTTTTTTTTAAAACGCATTTCTCAATTTTTTTTTTTTTGAGAAATCGTTGACCACAATCGATGGTCGGACTTTCACAGAACAGTTCATCAAATATTATCATGCCTTAAAATGATAACACCATTCACATGCGAGAAAATGAACAAGACGTAGGCTGTATGAATCAGTGGCTTTAAAAAAAATTGTGTCATTTTAGGAAATGTTTAAACCTGGATTACTTTTATTTACTTATTTATTTTAGGGTAATGAGTTTAGTTTCAAAACCATATCTGTACAGAGTGATTCAATTTGCATAGAAAAGACAAAAAAAACTACAACAAATTTTTAGATTAAGTGTAATTAATGAAGTTGGGTTAAATCATGTTGGCGTCTTTTAAAGAAAAAAAAAACATGGTATGATGCAAAACAGTTTTGCCCAAAAGGGGACCATAAATGTATCATCGCAATCACTGTCACCAAACGAAAGTTTAAAAGAGGATTATTCAAATTCATGAAGGTAATTTTGGAAAAAAATATCAAGAGTAAGCTAGATTTTGAAAGTATCCAGCTGAAAAAATCCCACCCTCTTGATTCAGCTTTCCCTCCAAAGCCACTCCTCCAAAACACATGAACGCACACTGCCTGACTACTACTGGAAGACGAGCTGGGGGGAGGAGCATGGCACATTGTTGTTGTCATACCCAACTACCTCGTGTCTCATTCATATATAGAGGGTTCCCGCATGACATCACCGCGCCGCGAGATTTCGGTAATCGCCATATTGGAAGACCAAGTACACATCTATGCAAGTACATACATACATAAAACAAACTACACCTGAAATGTAGCCAGGGCCGGTTCTGCCCTAATCTGGACCCGGGTGCAACAACGTGCAACCCCCCCCCCCCCCCCCCCCCCCCCCAAAAAAAAACAACAACAACACACCAGTCTAAATCAGGACAACCAGTGTTCGAATTACGGGGTACTCAGGGGATCCGAGATCCCCTGAAACAGACATGAGATCCCTTGAAAACATGATTTGGGAAATGTTGGGGGGTCTCTAAAATATTGCCAAAATGATGTTTATTGACATAGCAATCGTGTGTAATGGGAAGCATTTGCATATCCGAAGTGTTGTGTTTACATCAAAGATAAAATAAACCGATATGACAACGACTGCTGCTGCCAGGTTGGTTGTTGAGTAGCCTGACTGTTTTTTTTTCTTGCGTGTGGTATCATTGTTGACGTGAGGCTGTTTTTTGAACATGCCAATGCGGACACGATTTCCCCTGATGAGTTATGACTTCAGACACGATGCGTGTGTGGAGGTGTGGAGTCCGCGTGATATGTGCGTAAGATAGGCTTCTCGTGTTTGGAGATCCGCGCTCCAAGACAAGCGCCCCCCAGGGAAAAAAAGGGACCCCCCGAAAATATCGGCATAGTTCGAACACTGAGGACAACCATCACATAACTAGAACTATAAACATTTTATATCAACTATTTTAACTAAATGGACTATAATGAATAAGCCTGCAGGCAGCCACGGCGGGCTGCCTCAGAAACGTAACCATTCAATGACACAACTGAAAGCCTGCAGCCACGGCGGGCTGCCTCAGAAAAGTAACCATTTGTCCTACCTTAACTCGTTTTGCATTTTCTGCCTCCTTTTTTGTATTTTCGACCCTGCTTTTATTTTCTTTCCTTTTCTGAAAACCCGATTTGTGTCCAGACATTTTGTTCTGCTACCAACGAACTAACTCGTCAGGTCTCGTCTCTCGAGTCCGCGATGAAGGGCAACAATTGATACATTTTTACAAACAGCCAATAGGGAGGTTGCAACGTTCAGGCTCTCCTTTGCTCACAGACACTCAGTAATGCACTTATTCTCTGTCTCCTGGCAGAAAGCTCCTTGGTTTGCTCCCCTTGTGACTCATGCCATGTACACACGTAGCCGGGTATTTTTAAAACCGAACATTTCCCCCCCTCCGTTTATAAAAATGTTTTATCCACACCACCTCGTCTTCGAAAAAAATCCCTTCCACACATAACCGAACATCTGCGTTTTCAATCACATTCATAAGCATTCCAAACCTGTAGATGGCATTATTTCCCCAAATCCTACCCCCTAATCACATCGCCTGTGCTCTTGGAGCAGTAGTTGGGCTTCTAAAATTAAACATGTAAATAGCACCTGCACAATAATTAACACTTTCAAGGCACTCCTCCGATCCATTACTCTTTAGCTAGCCGCACACTACGCCGATTTTCAGCGTACCGAGCCAACTGAAGTCGCGAGTCAGGCGTAAAGACTAGTTTTCGATGGTACCGACTCATCTCACAGCCGATTCGAAAAACTAATCGGGAGCCAGACTGATCGGCGAGAGTCGCTAGCAATAGCCAATCATATCTTTCGCATATAACGCGTGACATCATTAAACACAATTTCTAGCGCGAGAAATACATGTTGGTAGCACCTAATGCAGGTATATACTGTAATTCCATAGACTGAAGCTTTATCCATAGACACAGTGGGCTGGAAAGCCACTCTGCTCAAGTTGTGTGGCTGAATTCCAAATCGCTTTAACTCCCCTATATAAGTGCACTATTTAAGGTTGGGAATAATAGCTCATGCAGCCTAGATAGTGCGCTACATATTCCATGTTGTGTCATTTGTAATTCAGCCTGTAGCATCTTCAAGTGTTGGATTTAACAGTAACTATATCCAATAGCCAATCACAAAGCTATTAAGTTGTCACGTGTCGCTTCAATCGCGACTGCACTCGTCAACAGTCGGGGGATATGTGCGTGCCCTGTCGGGAGTCGGCTCTGAAATGGGTCGGTTCGGTACCGCGTGGATCGCCATAGTGTGCGGCTAGCTTAAGTCCATGCTTAATCTGGCTTCTGCAGTAAACAAAGGTCGCACGTTTGACGTCAGGGCAGATTTTTTGGCGCAGATTGTGACATTCTAAAACGCAAAACTCCGGTTATCTCTGTCTACACGAAAAGGCATACACGGAGTTTTCAAAAATCTTCACTTTGCCCGGAGTTTTTTTAAATATTCGTTTTTGATGTGTTTTCATGTGGATGACAGGCCAAAACGTAGAAAAATATCTTCGATTTAGCAGATACCCGGCTACGTGTGGACGGGGTCTCAATCACAGCTGGTATTCTGTAGAAAGACTTCTTTTCACCTTTCCCATCAGCTTTGTTGGAACACCCTAACACAGCACAAAAGTTTACCATTGTAGGTTTATGATGAATCAAGTGCCTCGTGGGTTTAAATTCCGCGCGCTGCCGTTATTTCCCCCTAATCACGAGTTTGTTGGTCTTCCAATATGGCGCAGGGTCTGTTTACTTCCGGTTTCCGGTGACGTCAGTGGGAAGGGTCTATATGAAGACAACTAACATTATCATAATGAATGTAAATAACGCATGTGGTTATTGTTCGTACTCGCAGTTGTTGACTAGTTTGTTAGCTTTAGCAATATGGCTGCAGTGTGTCTGCCTCGCTTTGTGGAAGACTCCAGTCATATACAATGAGCGCACAGGCAGAGTGTGTGCAGGTAGACAGGTCGTCTCATTCAGACTGAATCAACAGCCCTGTCACTGATTTGTTTTTCGTTTTATTGTCGGAGCATTTGATTTATTCATTGCTGTCAGGATGTAAAGAGAATTTCAAAAAAATAGAACAAAAAACACTTCTAAAAATTATCTACTTTACCTTTAAGAGAGGGCGGCACGGTGGTGTAGTGGTTAGCGCTGTCGCCTCACAGCAAGAAGGTCCGGGTTCGAGCCCCGTGGCCGGCGAGGGCCTTTCTGTGCGGAGTTTGCATGTTCTCCCCGTGTCCGCGTGGGTTTCCTCCGGGTGCTCCGGTTTCCCCCACAGTCCAAAGACATGCAGGTTAGGTTAACTGGTGACTCTAAATTGAGCGTAGGTGTGAATGTGAGTGTGAATGGTTGTCTGTGTCTATGTGTCAGCCCTGTGATGACCTGGCGACTTGTCCAGGGTGAACCCCGCCTTTCGCCCGTAGTCAGCTGGGATAGGATCCAGCTTGCCTGCGACCCTGTAGAACAGGATAAAGCAGCTACAGATAATGAGATGACATGAGACCTTTAAGAGAAATACATTTCACAACCGTATAGAGATTCAATTTGTAAATAAACATTATTTTTTTAAAATTATACTGCATGTGTTATTTAATTAACAGAGTTCGGTTTAAAAGTACAGTATTTGTTACAAGCAAAAGTGTTTTATTGTTGTTGTCGTCGTTTGTGTTTTTACGGTGGTGAATCATTGGTATTGATGGAAAGTATCCAGAAATGGTAAGCAGAATCAGACTTATCGCCTGTGGTACTTGACCTTAGTTGTCAATGGTGCTTGAGTGGGAAATGATCCTGTGGATTTTTTTGACTGCCTAAAGGAGCATTTCTCAAACCTTGGTATGTCTCTCTCACTGTCTTTTTCCACACTGTAACTCTTTTTCTAAATAATTTCACTCACACACACACACACACACACACACACACACATATATATATATATATATATATATATATATATATATATATATATATATATCCAGCATCTTTCCTTCGGGAAAACAGCAGAGAAAAACATGAACACTCTATTGATGCCCCCCTGCGGCTCCGACCTCCATAGCCGAGTTTAGAGAAGAGTAAAGAGGTGAGGGTGAGAGAGAGAGAGAGAGAGAGAGAGAGAGTGTAAGAGGAGGAAGCACAGACCAGTAGGTCGATAAGAGGATAGTAGCAGTAGGGAGCAGTGCAGAGAGCAGTTGTGTGTGTCATTAGCCGGATTGGTAGCGCAGAGTTGGACTGGCGGTGTGTGCCGAGGCCCTGCTGATTTCCAAAAACCCCACGCAGCAGGAGTGAGAAACCACAGCAGCCCTGCATACTGAATACACTGGGGTCCATTTTAGAGTGTTTATTTGTCTGTGGGGTGGGTTTTAGTTTGTCCCGAGTGTCTCTATTAGAGTTTTTAGACCAAACAGCGTGGTACGGTACCATTTTTTTTTCATTCCCACTGCTAACTGAGTTTGGTTTTCCTTCCTGTCAGAGTGCCAAGAACAATAAACAGGGGACATGTGGGTGGAGCTAAAAAATGCAGGCCATTGATTGGTCAAGTAAAAAAAACTGCACTGGTTTTGTAACTGTAAAGTAACCTTGGGTGTGAGAAATGCGCTATATAAGTGGGAATTATTATTATTATCTCATCCAGCCAACAGGTGATGAGTTTATGCCATCATGTGTTGTCCATTGTCCGTCCGGCGTCGTCCACATTTCACGAAAATCGCTTCTTCTCCCTCAATTCTTCACCGATTTTGATTCTTTCTATCATGAAGGTAGGGGTACCGAAGGTGCATATAACTTCTACACAGATTCGCTTCATTACTATTATTAATGAAGTTATGGACTAATTAAGTCTTAATGAGCAGTTCAACAAAAATCGCTTCTTCTCGGTCAATTCCTCGCCGTTTTGGATTCTTTCTGGTAAATAGGTCGGGATTCCTAGGGTGGATATCGCTTCTATATATCGCTTGTATATTGTGTATATAGCTTGCAGCATTTATTACACAAAGTGGTCCACTTTAGATCGTTCCTTCTGGACTCGACAGGGCCGGCGTGAACTACGCTGTCACCGACAGTCTTCCTCTTATTATTATTATTACAGTTCAACCATCTTGACTGTATCATGCAGCATAAATGTATGTATGTAATAAATTTTACAATTTTATCACAAAATTTCATGTTTTAGATATGTTTTCCCACAGTTTTGGTCATCTCATCTCACATCACATCACATCACATTATCTCTAGCCGCTTTATCCTTCTACAGGGTCGCAGGCAAGCTGGAGCCTATCCCAGCTGACTACGGGCGAAAGGCGGGGTTCACCCTGGACAAGTCGCCAGGTCATCACAGGGCTGACACATAGACACAGACAACCATTCACACTCACATTCACACCTACGCTCAATTTAGAGTCACCAGTTAACCTAACCTGCATGTCTTTGGACTGTGGGGGAAACCGGAGGAAACCCACGCGGACACGGGGAGAACATGCAAACTCCGCACAGAAAGGCCCTCGCCGGCCACGGGGCTCGAACCCGGACCTTCTTGCTGTGAGGCGACAGCGCTGACCACTACACCACCGTGCCACCCAGTTTTGGTCATATTTATCATTATTTAACATTTCTTGCCTGTGTTTAGTGTAAAATCCACCATCTTGGGACCAAATTAGGGCCAAATCACAATTGTCTTATTCACTACGATTGCTCACTACACAGAGTAAAAGATAAAACACTGTCGAACGTACATAGTGCACTACGTACACCATAGGACAGCATTTGCAATTCAGGAACAGCGGTTTTTTAGTTGTACTTTGAAAGTTCTCGCTCAGAAATCTCTCTGGTTTAAAAGTATTGGCACCCCCTCAGCCATGAAAAGAAATAAGTAGTATTTTCTTTCTTTCTTTTTTTTAAATGTTGAACTATAATAATAAGAATAGCAATAATAATAATAATAATAATAATAATAATAATCTACACTTCATAGATTATACTCACCTTGGTAGTGGCAATTGTTAAAAAAATAATAATAATAAATGGGCACTGGGGTAGGACAGGCCTACCTTAGCCTACTACAGGAAAATGGATACCCCCACCCTCCAGAGTCTGGGGTAGCACCTTTGGCAAGTGCTAGCAACCCCTTAGCCACCCCCATTAGGGTTATAACATAGGGTTGGTGAGACCGTTTAGCCTTGGTTGGCATCCTGCCTAGTGGGGGCACCACAACCAAAAAGCCATTTCTCACCTATGTGATGACAGCTATGTCTAACCTAGATAGAAGTAATGGCGTAAATGGGGCTGGAGCCACTGATGAAGGCACCTCGCCTGGCAGGGTAGCTGGGATACAGCAGCCAGTGCCCAGTCATCATCTTGCAACTGCTGTGCAAGAGAACAGGTCAAGGAAGGGAAGAAGGAAGTAGTCGGTTGAGGAAAACAGGGTTCTGATAGAATGCTATTTCAAGAGTGTGCCAGAGAAGAGAGGCTATCGACAGAGGATGGTAAGGTTATGGGAAAAGAAAGGAATGATTAAAGTGTCGGAACAGAAACTTGCAGACCAGGCTCGTAATTGGGCGCAATGTCAAACAAGTTGACAGGATGCTTGAAGGAACTGGGTATTCCAGACAGGAAAAGAACAATGCAAAAGTCTGCTCTCCTTGGATCAGCGCATATCCTTAGGAAGGTATTAGAAGTCTAAGGTCTCAGGCTGAGACTTGACTAGAAGCTTGACTAGAGACTTGTCCAGGGATGAACCCTGTGTTTATTAATAATAATAATAATAATAATAATAAATTCTGTATGTCACTGTACACATCTCATCTCATTCTCATTATCTGTAGCTGCTTTATCCTGTTCTACAGGGTCGCAGGCAAGCTGGAGCCTATCCCAGCTGACTACGGGCGAAAGGCGGGGTACACCCTGGACAAGTCGCCAGGTCATCACAGGGCTGACACATAGACACAGACAACCATTCACACCTACGCTCAATTTAGAGTCACCAGTTAACCTAACCTGCATGTCTTTGGACTGTGGGGGAAACCGGAGCACCCGGAGGAAACCCACGCGGACACGGAGAGAACATGCAAACTCCGCACAGAAAGGCCCTCGCCGGCCACGGGGCTCGAACCCGGACCTTCTTGCTGTGAGGCGACAGTGCTAACCACTACACCACCGTGCCACCACTGTACACATGACCTTCATAAAAAACAGTCACCCATATTTTTCTATTTATGTGCTGTCTCACATATAAACAGCAGAGATTAGTTGTTGCTGTGTGCCCCGCCCATGAATACCATTCGGTCCTCTTGGTACCACATACAATACCACTGGAAGTATTGGTCCTGAACTGGTATTTAATTTCCTCTGTCAACTTTGTTGGACGAGGTTATGTTTTCACCTCCATTTGTTTGTCTGTTCCCAACGTAATTCAAAAAGTAGTGAGCAGATTTTGATGAAATTTGGTGGAAAGGTGAGCCATGGACCAAGGAACAGTTGATTAGATTTTGATGCAAATGTAGATATGTATGGATCTGTAGATCCAGGATGTTCTAATACGTGTCTTGGCAGAGGTATGAACTCTACTGAATGCCTTTCTAGTTGAAAAAGCATTATTCTAGATTTATGGTTTATAAAGGCCAGTGTTGTAGTCAAGTCACTAAACCTGGAGTCCGAGTCCAGTCTCGAGTCCCCAGTGTTGAAGTCCGAGCCAAGTCCAAGTCATTAAAAAAAAATCAAGTTGAGTCTGAGTTGAATCCATTATTGATCCGTGTCGAGTCCAAGAACAAGACTCCAACTGGACCGTGTGACTGTGGCTGTTCCAGCACCATTAACATGAGTTTGTTCCTGAACACGGCGTATGAACAGGTGAATGTGCTTCTCTTTATCAGGGAGTGTGCAGTATTCTGTCAGAGACGGTTGGGAGACGGATGTAAGTGCAGAAGGGGTGTTTATTAATACAAGTGAAGACGGTAAACAATCCAGAACGGCAGACAAAATCGGAAAACAGTGAAACAGGCGATAGGTCGAGCGAGGCACAAACAGGCTATCGTAGACTCAGCAGGATCAAAGACGAGAAACAGGAAATCAGGGATCAGGAAACCAAACAAGGAAATAAGGCTCTGTAACGTGTCAGCAACGCAACTCAATACTTCGCAAAGTAAGTGTGTTTTCACAATTTTTATATCAGCACGCTGATTGCGCCTTAATCCTGTGCAGGTGTGAGTCATTTACGGCGTGCGAGAGTCTATCTGATGCACGCATCAAGGTGCACAGGTGTGACACTCTTGTACGAAATTAGTATAAAAATTAATGTAGATATAAATATCTTATGCCAAATTATCATGGCATCTCATCTCATCTCATTATCTCTAGCCGCTTTATCCTTCTACAGGGTCGCAGGCAAGCTGGAGCCTATCCCAGCTGACTACGGGCGAAAGGCGGGGTACACCCTGGACAAGTCGCCAGGTCATCACAGGGCTGACACATAGACACAGACAACCATTCACACTCACATTCACACCTACGGTCAATTTAGAGTCACCAGTTAACCTAACCTGCATGTCTTTGGACTGTGGGGGAAACCGGAGCACCCGGAGGAAACCCACGCGGACACGAGGAGAACATGCAAACTCCACACAGAAAGGCCCTCGCCGGACCCGGGGTTCGAACCCAGGACCTTCTTGCTGTGAGGCGACAGTGCTAACCACTACACCACCGTGCCGCCTTATCATGGCATGTTACAAAAAATAAAGAAAAAAATCAGAGTCCTCGTCTCTAATTTACAAGTCCAAATGCAGTTAATGTACGAGTCCAAGTCAAGTCACGAGTCCTTAAAATTAGGGTACGAGTCGGACTCAAGTCTGAGTCCTGGACTTGAGTACTACAAGCCTGGTAAAGGCCACGTAGAGTAGAAGCGCGGTAGAAAAAGGCTAACGGGACGCAGTTAAAATATCAAAGATAATTCAGCGTTTAAGAAACGAGGATAATCTGTTTGCTGAGAGTGATGGCACATTACTATTCTTATTATTTGTAGCTATTATAAGTTCTCTGGGTTCTTGTATGCCTTTGGGGTTTTTTGTTTGTTTTTTTAAGCTCGTTAGAAACCTTTTTGGAAAAAGGTTAAAAGCATGTTTTCAGTCTAATATCATGAGTGAAGGTCAATAAGGACGATTAGCATTTTACAGTTGACCATCATGTCCCGTATGATGTGGCTTCTTCTCGGGTCAGTGAGTGGAAACGAGCGATTTAAACTGAGCACATGAAATCACTTGGCGATTAGGTATCAAAATGACCCCCCCCTTCTCTTTCTCTCTTTCTTTCTATTTTCATTGTTCTGAATCACCTTTGCTGTGCCTTGTGTATAGTTCAAGGTAGTTTAAGTGTAAATTATCGAGAGTGTGTAAAACACCGGTGCAATTACGAACACTTTTCTTTATGTCAGCCCTCAGGGAAGAGTCGCTCGCTACTCCTTCAGTTCAGAGCCGCGCCATCTGGCACCTCATCAGCGAAACCTTCGATAAAGATGACCTTTAATTTCAGTTATGGACAGGGGTTCAGCGGCAATCATACTGCCATCGTGCTCCATAATCCTCCATGTTTATGAAAGCAGTTTTATTGGGTTTTCCAGTACAGCCTATAGTCAGTCATTCACAGAGAAAAGAGACGGAAAGATAAAAGTCTGGGCTTAATTTTAGCTGGTCGGTGAAGCAGTGCTTTGATTTGCAACTTATTAGTTTTATGGACCAGTGAAGCACTTCATGTTCAAGACGCTAAACATGCACATATTTTATGAAGTGCTTATACAGCAGCACAAAGACCATACACTTAAAATAGTGCAGTGGGGGAAGAAATAATAATAACTTACACTTTTGAATGCAAATGAAGTCGACGCATGTTTGGTGACTGCCACATAAAACGGTTCGTGACAAATCCTTGCCGCTCTGGTGCAAAACTAAAGAAGGAAACATCAGATTTGAGGTATGCTTTGGCTGATCAGATAGGTTCGGGATGGAAAATTGTATAAACGTGTATAACTTTCAGTTGGGATGATATTTAGAAGCAGGGATATATAATCGTCAGGAGCGTCAGTACTATAATATAATTGAGATGTGAATAATTTCTGATGCAGGATCCTTGAAATCTGTTTATCTGTTTTATATGGAAAAAATTGTGCTGATAGTTTTGCCACACTGATGCATCAAACTCGCTCAAATGATTAGTTTTTGAACACCTGGCATTTTTGTAAGAAATGAATCTGTTATGAGAAACTTATCTTGTTATAAGCACATACTATTTATCTTGTTATAACTTGGGACACTGCTAAATCCGTACACAGTGATTTAACAATCCAAAAAAAAAAAAAAATTAAAGAACAACATGTTGTATTTTTTATCCATTTATAGTTATGTTGGTGTTGGTGGTGGTGTTTTCTCCCAGCCTGTGGTTTGTGACACATTTATACAAATGTGGCGTAAACAAATAAAATGTGATTGTAATAGCAGCGGAGATGTATATGTCACGATCTCCAACCTCTACAGCATTAATTAGAAGTGAGTGAAAGAGTGAAATGCACATGGATGGAAAGAAATGATGAAAGCGAGACATTATGCATTATTGCTGCGTGTGGTTGGGTGGTAGTGACGCATGGAGCCTGTAGGCTGGATGATAAAGAATTAGCTGTGAAAATGTATGTGTGTGTGTGTGTGTGTGTCGCTGGGTGCACAGCATCAGAGGCTGAACACAAATCCACTTAATGTGCAGAGAAGCTGCTTCACCGTACAAATAATTGCATTTTCCATCTGGGGCCTGGAGGGACCGAGCAAACACTATGCATCCTGCTAACCTGGCTAAATATGGCCCAAGCTGACTAATGTCACTCTGTGAGTGTGTGTGTGTGTGTTAGAGATGTGTAGATCATGAATGAGTCAGCTCTGAGCCAACTCTTTTAGGTGTGTGCATATATATATATATATATATATATATATATATATATATATATATATATATATATATATATATATACACCACAGTCCTTATTCTGTCCTTGAGGTCATTGATATCATGACCTTTCCTGCTATACACGCGCTCCTTCACCACACCCCATAACCACAAATCACAGGGCGTCAAATCAGGGCAGTGTGGAGGCCACAGCAATGGTCCACCGCGACTTATCCATCGACCTGGAAATATGTGGTCGAGATAAGCACGAACAGTACGGCCAAAAATGTGGCGGTGCACCATCCTGTTGGAAATACCCCGCCAATCGGCTCTGTAGTGGAAGCTCATCAATGGCGTACTGCTGCACCATCTGTAAGTTGACGTCTGACATCACTGTCAAAAAAGTAGGGCCCAGTTACGCCAGCGGCAGTCATGGCACACCACGCATTAAAGAGAAAAATAATCCATTAGTGTTAACATAATTTTGACTAACCTTGTATGTGTATACACACACATAAGCAACGTCTTTACGCTTTAGTGAAATTTAATTAAAATGTTTCCATAGAAACCGCTTTTCAACCTCTGAGCTGTTCTTTAGCGCAAGAGCATAATAATAAAACAAAGTGGAATTAAAATTGAAAAAAAAAAACCAAAAAAACACTGTTAAATAAGAAACAGACCACAAAGTAGCAACCCAGCCAGCAGCCGTGATTAGCCCTAGCATGTTAATAACCATTAAAAAAAAAATGACACTGTGACTTCAAATTAGCTTTTTAGACAAAATACAGAGAAAAAAAAAACTATTTTCAAAAATATCTACATCGGCGACAGCCTTCTGATGGATACTGAACCGAAATCCTGTGAAATTTCTGAGCTTGTTAAATATCACTTAGCTAGCAAGGCTAAGCTACATTAACTTGAGTTAGTGATGATCAAAATAATTTGCTCTGAGTTATCGTGAAAGGTTTGGCTGGTGTTTAATGAAATACTAAGTATTCCATGATATAAAATGAAGCTGAAATCACACTTTTCTCTGCCTGTGTCTATTAAGCTAGTTAACTAGCAGCTAGTTAGCAGAGTAGCTCCATATGTTGTGCTAAGCTCTCACATAACCAGAATCACTTCAAGATAGAAGCCAGTAGACAGTTTTGAGCCTTCTAGGGGTCAACCGGCACGTGTTCCAGGCCCTTCCATTAGAATACATGGGAGCCAAGGAGCTACCTTGACAACCACGAGGGTGTGGCTTCCATCCCTGGAAAGCTCGGTCATGTTGAAAATTGCCATGGGTCAAGTGCTGGACAGATTTGTCTGTTGCAACCATGAAGGCATCCGTGAGCATCCTTGAAGCATTCATGAGGCTTATATGGGCTACCAGGGGTTACGTTGCAACCATTGAGCTCAAAATGTTCACGGAACAACATTCTGCAGAAAAGGAAAATTTGCCTGGGGGCGTGGTTTATTTTGTGTTGCTGTGGCTATGCCGTACTGTAGTCGGGAAAACCATACATGCTGTCATCATTGCCATAAAGCCATACATTTTGCCACCATTGGTTTTACTGGCGTCTTCCACCATGGTAGGCCGTAAGGTGAACCCCGTTTTTGTTTCATCTCGCTCCGACGTCTCTGAACTACGAAATATTTATTTTAAAATTAAGAATGAGTACTAGAAAGTGTGGCGAAAAAAGTTCTCACCTTATAATCCTGTCAATTCCTCACACCGAGCGATCGCGTGGCGAACTATTTTCCTCTAAAAATGACGTGTCGGGACATCACGTGACCGGTCTGGACCAATCGCGTTGCCGATTTTTGACCACAGATCAGCTGACAGCTTGCGTAATTACAGTCACATTAGTAGAAAGTCTCCAAAACACCCTCCAAAGTGGGTGAAATGTCTTCTAAGTCCTAAATAGTGCTTTAAATACATCACTAAGACAATATTGCATATATGTGGTATATTGAAGTGTTTATATTATTAGAATAAAAATAATTTTTATCACCATTATTATAGTACAAAATATGGTGTAATGGTCTATGACTAGGACCATTCACGTATTCATTCTCTTAGGTTATTAACTATAAAGTACTGATCAACCATAAAACAATTTGCTTGAAAAACAGACCTACAATGTTACACAGGCAGTAATGGAATAGAGTATTGACTCGTCATTGTGGGCTATACACACCATGGATTAGCCATAAAATGGCATATATATTATATAGGCAATGCGTGTGATTTCAGATCAAGATTTAAGAAATTGTGCAGGAAGGAGAAGAGTCCATAGGAATAATAATACACAATAATAATAATACAACCTATATATAATATTGCAGTTCTATTACTCAGTTCAGAGGCACAATGGCAGGGATTCAAGTATTCACTACCTATGCAGCGGCACAGTAGAGGTAGGTAAACGCACTAGGCAGCACTATGCACCTGCAGCAGTGGCAACAAAGAAGATGCAAGACTGAGTCATCATACAACAGAACTATGTGGCAAATTGCAAACTTTAATAGAAAATGTAAACAACAAAACAGTGATATACACACACATTACAAATGCAAATTTATATATACAAAAAAAAATTTATATAAAAAAAAAAGTCCTGTGGCACGGTGCAAAAAGGCAGGGGTCAGCATCCAGGCAATGACCTAGGTGTCAGTGACAGAGAAAGGGGGGGGGGGGGGGGGGGACACACACACAGTGCTGTGACTAATTGTCTTCACATTGAACAGTAGCAAGTAGCATTCTATGGTCATGTATGAGAAGTTAGTACATGGCTTACTTGTCCTTCTCTTGTCTAGCAGGCTCATTCAGAAATCTGGTGTACTGCTGGTAGCAGCTCTTGTGGTACTGCACCTCCAGAGCCACACAGTCTTTGTCCTTAATGTGTACCAGAATACTGTGGTCATCTTTAGTCTCAGCAGCAGTCTGCAACTTGCCTTGCCAGACAGAAAGACATGCTTATTACCACATAGGAATTTAAGTTTGCCAGTAGCATATTCACATAAAGGCACACATATGTTACATGCATACAAACATTGAAACATAACATCCATGCATGCAAACACACTTGCAGAGGGAGATAGCACTGTAGATAGTCATCAGTGATAGTGACCCTTTGTGTGTGACCCTTTGTGTGTGACCTTTGTGTGTGACCCTTTGTGGGGGCAAGGGGGTTGATCAGTGATTGTGACCCTTTGTGTGTGTGTGTGTGGGGGGGGGGGGGTTGCTTACCTGCTGTTAAGTTGAAAGAGCTTCCCTTTGTCGTTTGCCTCCCTTTAAGACGAATTTGAGTTTTTTTTTTTTTTTTACATATAATGCACAGGGCAGGAAGGACGGGACCTGAGCTGGACATAGGCAGTGCTGACCTGGATCTAATGGTGATGATACACGGGGCAACTTTTTGGGCAATGTTGCCGAGCAATGTTGCTGGGCAATTGTGTTTTGACTGTTTTCTATTGAGATTGGGCAACATTGTTTCTTTCTGAATGGTTTTGATAATCTCTGGCAACTTTTTGAGATAAGCCAATCAGAACGTGAGTATCGAGTCATGTGACCTCCGGTGAGGTTCGGATCAGAAATTTCAAACAAATATGGCGGCCGCTCAGTGTCAGTGGAGTGAAGAGATGGAGAGATTCCTCATCTGTTTTTACGCCGGTAAGTTGTTATTTTAATATTCTATATGGAGGAATTTACCTCACCAAAGCTCTAAAAAACAACAGACAGCTTGATTAAATGGTCACAGCAAAAATTAAGACATCGATTTTTTTTTTAGCTAACTGTAAACTGCCGTTGCTAACTGTTGTTGCCCATTGTTAGTTGCCCTGAAAAGTTGCCCTGTGTCTCACCTAGTTGCCCATTGCCAGCAACATTGCTCGGCAACATTGCCCAAAAAGTTGCCCCGTGTATCATCACCTTTAGTGCTGCCCGATGTTGAGGGGCCAGCTTCGGGGGGGGGGGTCTTGCTGCGTCTTGAGTTTCATCTTCCCCTTCTTTCTCGCGCACCATACGCTTTCCCGCTCGTTCAATAGCAAGTTTGTCCGTAAACCTGCGGTAACATGCAGGGTGGAAGGCAGCATCCTCGGGTATCTTGTCAAACTCTAGATCTAAACAGTGTTTGTAGTTTTCGGCTACTCTCCTGTTCTCACCGCTCAACTGCAGCCACTGTCGGATACTGTCCCGGTATGTATTCCACCGTTTGAAAGTAAATTCCTGGGTCACTCCGTGCTTCACAGAAGCTATATGCATATAGCACTGCTTACGTGCAAGAAGTTTTCTCCTTTTTGCCGTTATTTCCAAACTTTCCTCTCCTCCACTGCTGCTAGACGAGGCTGTGGCGGCTGCCATGTTGGTCTCTTGTTTACGAAATGGGCTACGTCGCGGGTGTTTATGGGCTACGTCAGCAACCGTGGAACCTGTTCTGTAGCGAAATCTTATTCCGCGGTGCCAAAATATCATTCCGCGCCGATGACATTAGTTCGCTTTTTCAAGCCTTCGTGCAAAAAATTGACAGCATTACAAGGTGAGAACTTTTTGATGACATCATAATACGTCCATTTTTAAGAATTGGATATTATGTAGTTCGGAGACGTCGGAGCGGAATCTTATTTCTGAAAGACTTTTCGGGGTTCACCTTACGGCCTATGGCTACCATGGCTTCATTTGCATAATGACTCCACCCAAATTTATGCGACGGATCACCTCCAAAATCTGCTGGAACAGCCACGGTAGCCCCTGTCACGGTTCTCACGGATCAACCGGCTATGTGACCTTAGTATTATTATCAGTTGCTACAGTATGTTTGACATCCTGACAATTCCAAGATGGTTAGCTAGCAAGGTTGGGACATGAGCTATTGTTGAGCGATTGATGAATCATACAGCATCAAATGTGACATTTGTTAATAGATTTTGTTGTTTTGAAAAATAAAATACTGAGAATTCTAAGATATACAGTGGTGCTTGAAAGTTTGTGAACCTTTTAGAATTTTCTATATTTCTGCATAAATATGACCTAAAACAACATCAGATTTTCACACAAGTCCTAAAAGTAGATAAAGAGAACCCAGTTAAACAAATGAGACAAAAATATTATACTTGGTCATTTATTTATCGAGGAAAATGATCCAATATTACATATCTGTGAGTGGCAAAAGTATGTGAACCTTTGCTTGCAGTATCTGGCGTGACCCCCTTGTGCAGCAATAACTGCAACTAAACGTTTGTGGTAACTGTTGATCAGTCCTGCACACCGGCTTGGAGGAATTTTAGCCCGTTCCTCCGTACAGAACAGCTTCAACTCTGGGATGTTGGTGGGTTTCCTCACATGAACTGCTCGCTTCAGGTCCTTCCACAACATTTCCATTGGATTAAGGTCAGGACTTTGACTGGGCCATTCCAAAACATTAACTTTATTCTTCTTTAACCATTCTTTGGTAGAACGACTTGTGTGCTTAGGGTCGTTGTCTTGCTGCATGACCCACCTTCTCTTGAGATTCAGGCTACATCCACACGACAACGGCAACGAGATGTTATTTAAAAATATATCGCGTCCAAATGGGCAACAATCAGTAAAATATCAGGTCCATATGGCAACGCAACGCTTGCTGAAAACGATGCAATACACATGCCACACCTCTAGGGGCGCTGTAAGACGGTCCCTTCGGAGACACCAGAACAATAGAAGAAGTAAGGATGCATATTAGCCACAAAGTCAGGAAAATCTGTTTGTAAAATTACATTATAATGACCAAATACAATGAAAAGTATTTTTCCAGTCTCACCTGTGAAAGGTAATCCCATGTGATCTCGTTTGGATGGCAAACCTGTTGGTACAGTTAAACGCAGCTAATCTTTATTCTCCGCTTTGACCTCTCCAAAATGGCGGCGAGGATGACCTATGATTCTACGTGGAAGGCGGCATCTTTAATGGTCCGGAATAAATTGAATGCTAATTAAATAATGATTAATTTGCTCCTCTACGCCCTTTTTGAGGAATGTATTGTAGGACTTAAACCCACATCTGAAGAGGTGAGATCGCTCTTTTTTTCTCTATTTTTGCTGGCGGGATTGACTCTCTCTCTCTCTCTCTCACTTTGCACCATTACACAATAAATATTCACAGTGAAAATATTTTGTAAGCGCGTTTCATGAACCAAGTTATAGGATTTGTTGACAACTCGCATCGCAATGAGAAGATCATTGGCACTACTGGTGTTAAGAATCAGACCATTTCATAAATGAATATTTTGCTGTAGAGCTGCAGTGTTTGTACAATTGCATGTTTTTGCTTCACTATTACTGTCACTATTCTGCTTCTTGCATTACTACTGTGAACTAACACTGAACATAATAATAATAATAATAATAATATCTAAGCTCGTGTTTCACTCTCACTAGTGCTCTGTAAGGCTTTTTCCTGGTGATATTCGTTACACTTCTACCCGGCGTGAAGCACTCACAGTCATGTGGTTGTGACGTCATCGTAAACAAATCCGTTTTACTCATCCAGACGACTTCACAACGGCAACGTTGCCAGATCTTTCCACTCTGGAACCCGTTCTCAAAAAGATTGCGTTTTGGGCACCCAAAACGCCGGTGCCGTGTGGACGCCAGGCCTAAACGATAAGCAATTGTATCGGAGTCACCTGAATCCGTTGCCGTGTGGACAGGGCCTCAGTTCATGGACAGACCTCCTGACATTTTCCTTTAGAATTCGCTGGTATAATTCACAATTTATTGTTCCATCAATGATGGCAAGCCGTCCTGGCTCAGATGCAGCAAATCAGGCCCAGACCATGATAGTACCACCACCATGTTTCACAGATGGGATAAGGTTCTTATGCTGGAATGCAGTGTTTTCCTTTCTCCAAACATAACGCTTCTCATTTAAACCAGAATGTTCTATTTTGGTCTCATCCATCCACAAAACATTTTTCCAATAGTCTTCTGGCTTGTCCACGTGATCTTTAGCAAACTGCAGACGAGCAGAAATGTTCTTTTTGGAGAGCAGTGGCTTTCTCCTTGCAACCCTGCCATGCACACCATTGTTGTTCAGTGTTCTCCTGATGGTGGACTCATGAACATTAACATTAGTCAATGTGAGAGAGGCCTATAGTTGCTTAGAAGTTACCCTGGGGTCCTTTGTGACCTTGCCGACTAATACACGCCTCGCTCTTGGAGTGATCTTTGTTGGTCAACCACTCCTGGGGAGGGTAACAATGGTCTTGAATTTCCTCCATTTGTACACAATCTGTCTGACTGTGGATTGGTGGAGTCCAAACTCTTTAGAGATGGTTTTGTAACCTTTTCCAGCCTGATGAGCATCAACAACGCTTTTTCTGAGGTCCTCGGAAATCTCCTTTGTTCGTGCCATGATACACTTCCACAAACACGTGTTGTGAAGATCAGACTTTGATAGATCCCTGTTCTTTAAATAAAACAGGGTGCCTGACTCTAATTTCACCTTCAAAGTAACTGCTAATCCTAGAGGTTCACATACTTTTGCCACTCACAGATATGTAATATTGGATCATTTTCCTCAATAAATAAATGACCAAGTATAATATTTGTGTCTCATTTGTTTAACTGGGTTCTCTTTATCTACTTTTAGGACTTGTGTGAAAATCTGATGATGTTTTAGGTCATATTTATGCAGAAATATTGAAAACTCTAAAGGGTTCACAAACTTTCAAGCACCACTGTAAAATGAGACTAAGATACTGAAATCCTGCTCGTTTCTTTCATTGTGACAATTTCAAGCTTGTTTATTAGCAGCTAGCTAGCAGAGTAGCTACATTAGTTAATGTTAGCGATGAGCAGAACAGTTAAAATTGTTATGGGATGTTTATATGTTGAAAGTTTTAGCTGGTCTTAAAATAATAATAAGAAGAAAAAGAAGAAAAATACCGAGAATCTCTTGATATCAAGTGAGACTGAAATCACAGTGTGTCTGTACAGAGAATTCTTTGAGGATGTTAACTATCATCTAGCTCGCAGAGTAGCTTGTGTACATTAGCTTGTGTTGCTTATTAACACACTAGTTTTAATTATTATGGTTTGTTTTGCTTTGTTTTGATTGGGCTGTTGTTAAGTATAAACTACTAAAAATTTAACAACATGCAATTGAGGCTGAGATTCAGAAATCAAGCTGTGTGTCTTACTGTGACAATTCCAAGCTAGTTTCCTAGCAGCTAGCTAGCAGACTAGCAAGGATTACTAACATTGTTTTCATTGTTGTGGATTATTTTTACAGATTTGGCTGCTGTTTAAAACTAAAATCATGACAATATGATGATAAAAATTGAGGATAGAAGATACTGAAATGACAATTCCGACTATCAGCTAGGTATCAGAGTCGCTAATTTAGCTAATGTTATGGATATTGTGATATTTTAGATGGCAGGAGGACACAGACTGTTTCCTGTGTGTGTTGATGTGTTATAATAATTATAATAATATTACTTTTGCCTGACAGCTACCAGAAAATGAGGAAAGAATTTTTAAACCAGTTAATGAAAGAGCAAGTGTAGTCATTTTGTAACAAAGGCAAATAGCGAGAGAAAACTAAACTAAATATATTGTTGTGACATCAGTTACTTCACACTACAAGCCTATGGACGTGAAATTGTGAAGAAGCCTGGAACGGCAACTATAGATTTATCGAGGCTGCCGAGGTTAAAATTAGCCACACGGCTGCTGGCCCTGTCTTTGTGCTGCGCCTGAGTTAGCATGCCGGATCGTATGAGGTAGACGTCTGTTATGGAGGAGATCTATACGAGCAGGCTGTGATCTAGGCAGAGAGATAAATGAAGAGAAGAGTAAATAATAGCTCATATTACACCAGTTCATCTCGCTCTGACAAGCAGACTGACACTGGTATGGATGCGACTCTGATTACGCTTTTGATGTCAGAATAAAGAAGACGTTGTACCTGAGAGAGAGAGAGAGAGAGAGAGAGAGTGTGTGTGTGTGTGTGCGAGATCTCTGGCAGGCTGGAAACATCCAAGCAGGCCACTGATGGATTAAGTTCATATGTCATCCATGATAGTTCTTTGTCATCAGTCTTCTGCTTCATTGAGGCTTCTAAACACTTCCAGGAAAGAGAAGATGGAGAGATAAAAGGAGTGTGTGTGTGTGTGTGTGTGTGTGTGTGTGTGTGTGTGTGTGTGTGTGTGTGTGTCTCCATCCAGCTGTGCTTATTTTTACTTTCTTGTTGTCTTTGGGAATGACTTTGATAGGAAGCAGCCGCTGCTGTAGACCTGCTGGACAACAGCTGGGGTTTGTTCGCTCTCCAGTGATACAGTGATCATCATCCTTTTATGGTCCTTTTACTCAAAAAAGGGGTTATTATAGTTAACTAAAAACTACAGTTGAATAAAATATTACAAACAATGAAAACAAAAACTACTACTTACTGTATCACAAGAGGAGACTTCTTTCAGCTCCGGGTTACTACCCCAGGGCCGACCAAGGAGGTTTTTAGCTCCTCGAGAGAGCTCTTTTTTTTTTTTTTTTCCTGTCACATCCACCCATATTTACAAGCCTCGGACTGCAACTCACATTCACAACCAACATACGGTACACTGTAAGCCCGGATAAGTTGAGTTTACTTAAAAAATTTGAGGAAAGTGGTTGCCTTAAAAAAATTAAGTAATGTATAATCAAAACTTGAGTGAATTAAACTTAAATGCTTGATGGGAATGGAATTGCTATTTTAAGTACAACACGCTAGATACCAAGTTGATTTAACTTAAAATCTTTTGCTAAACCAATTGCTTTGTATAATCATTAAATGTAACATATTAAGTTCATTACACTAAATGCCAAGTTGGTTTAATGCAATATAAATAGCAATATTAACTTTAATGAACAAAAAAAGAAAACAAATGTACATTCTTTTTCTCTTTTATTTTACTGTAGATAGCACATTTACAAAAAAAAGGAGCAAAAAAAAAAACAATCAAATCCTGGATTCACAAGACTGACAGCATGGTGTTCATCTTTCTTAATGGCAGGACTGAGAAAATATGCATAGACTATATAAGATTTTCACTGACAGAAATATTTACTTTCAGAGAGAGAGAGAGAGAGAGACAGGAGGGCAGAGAGAGAGAGGATGGAAAAGGTAAGCAATAGTGATGAACTGACACACCAAAAACCTACTTAACCAAATAACATGTCCAAATAAATCCAAACAAATGACAGTAACTGGATCATTAACCCATGATATCACTGCCCACATCATCAGACAAAGTGAAAACAGCGCACAAACGGCAGCACACTTATCTAAAAGAGCAACATTAAAAACTAAGCACCTGATATCTGGAACAGCAGAATACTGTATCTGGAACAGTAGCATACAGTAGCATCTGGAACAGTAGCATAACTACTTGAAACCCTTTAGACTTCAAGCTGATTTTTCAGAGTCTGAATTTTGGGTGCCAGCTCACTTTTACCCAGGTTGAACATCACCTGCTGGACAAAGTAAAAAGTGTTTTCCATGTACTTTGGATAATCCAGGTGTAGGGCGTACTGTATATCAGCCCAAAAAGGACACAGAAGGCCTGAGGAAGGTTGGGCAGCTCGTCCATCACCACACTGCCTTCCAGGATGATTCCTACTCTGGACGGGTTCAGCTGAGGACTTTCTTCATCAATGCAGAGGATTCCCACTGGAGTCTGACTGTATAAGTCCTTGCAAGTTGCATCCTGACAAGAGAAAGATTGACAGTACAGGACACAATCATACCAGTTAGATATTTAAAATGAAAAGCCTCAGAAAATAAGTGAACTGAATGTAATTATTGAAAGGACAATAAAGACTGGTCATATTTGGATCTGAGTGTTGCAAGTGCTAATTCCAAAACTGTCTGTTTGGTACCTTGGCAACTAAGGAAACTTAAAGGGGTTTGAGTGCACTTTTTGGAATAACCAAGATTTAACAAAAAACTTGGGCTAAAACATTTAATTAAACTTCCAATTAACTAAGCCATTTCGCTTTGTTTGATCCGAATAATGAACTAACCTAGCCCATTTCAGTTCATGGTCGTCTCAAAATGCAACAGCACTTACCAAATTGAGTGAACAGGGATACACCAACGGACCGTCGCCTTCCTTTCTCTGTCCTTCTGCCTTGTGCTGCGCAACGTGGAAGAGCGCGTTTTCTGTGCTGTCGGTCGGGTGTTCAATGCAGCTAACAGCTAGTGAGCACTTAGCTAATGGGGGAAGAACGTCAATTCTAACGTTAGCTACTTAACCGTACAATATATAATGATTAAACCTATGATATGGTTGTGCTGTATACTTACATTATCCGAAAAGTCTTCAAAAAAAAGTGTCCCATTCCAAATCCAGAGAGCTCTCCACAGTGACAAAAGCAACTTAGCCAACAGATGAAAATGACGTGAAATTGGTAAAATACCACCTGTAACTGTAAAACACGCGATTTCCACTGCTCTTAAAGTTAAAACAAACATTCCCACCGACAGTCAGGATCCAAAATACTAAGTTCAGAGAACAAACGTTGGCTGAAGCTCACTCTGAATTTTACCAAACCTCACGTAACTGCTGCTGATCTGTGAAAGTTAAAATGGCGGCTTCACAACTCTGCGCAGATTAAAAAAGAGTTGTGGTCATGACTAAAACTTAGAATTTTAAGGCCATTCAACTTAAACTTATTAACACTTTTGACTATGTATACAAATTAGTAGAATATACTTAATCTTTTTAGTAATGCAATCAAACTTAAATTTTTACGTACATTGTAATTAAAACATTTAATTAAATACAAAGTCCGGGCTTACAGTGTACATGTCAACCCCTCACGGCTCTCATCTGTACCCCCTGGTAAAGAAATCCATCATTTCCATACCAAATCCATCGTAATATTTCATGTATAATAAAAATGTATCAGATCTTACCTCATACCTAATGTCAGATACAACCTTTGTTGGCTTTTGCATGAAGAAATTAATTGACGGCTGTCTCTTTTTCTGGTTTGCATTCTTCACATGCATTTGAGATTTCATGTGTTCCCTCACGTCGTAAATTCCAGTGGCAAACACTTTCACGTCTCTACAACAAATTGTGCAGTTGACATACTCAGCACCCATTTGTGACCCCTCACCGAATCCAGGGACACATGTCGGCCGAAACGAATCCGAGATAATCGCAAAAGAAGCATTTTTTTTTCGAAATTTGTGATTTTTTTTTTCCATCATGTGCAAGTTGAGATCTTGAAGAATGCAATCAGTATTTCAGATAATAGATTGTTTTGTTGGAAAAGCATACATTTTTTTGTTGCAAATTGTCTCGTTTTTGTCAGGACTGTAGCCTGCTGGGGGGTGTGGGTAAATTACCATATGGGCCATTCACATGATGATTTAAGTCATTTGTGTTTTTTTTTCCGCAAATCAGCTGTATGATGCGAGTTGAGCGCATGGCTACTTAACTGCATACAGGCGTGTGATTTCACTATGGAATGAGTTACTAAACAGAGCGCAGAGGAGCTGAAACACCGCGAAGCAAACAGACACACGGTATTTACATCGGAGATAACCATTTCTAGCAAAAAAAACCCGCAACCTCGTTTTCCAGATTGAATGGAATACTTGAATGATCAGATGATACACGGACCGTTCTAGGATTACATTCCATCGGAGGCATTGGTGTGTGCAAGGCACCGTTTCTCTTTCTGATGGGGTGAGTTTATTAATCTAAGGCTGTGTGGTTATTTTTGCATGTAACGGAGAGTGTTGTGGTTTGGTTAAGCCTAGGTCACAACCGGACGTACGATTTTTTTGGCCGTGTGATTTTTGGCGTTTCCCAAATCGCTGCGGTTTTTTTTGTTCACGGAGAAAGACGTGCGTTGGCCGTAAGTTTGTCTTGCAACCTGAAAAAAACGTAAGCACCCGTAGAGTTTGTTTGACATGACAAAGAGCCTCTGCGGCCGGTCTGCGGCTCGAAAATCAGCACATCACACGCGCGCTCTCGTGCTTTTCACACGTGCGCTCTCGTGCGTTTCATGCGCGCTGTCCGTGTGTTTCTTGCGTTTTTTGCGTGTAGACCGGCTGTAGGAGCACATACGGCCGGTTGTGACCGAGGCTTTACATGAAACTAGTGTTGTGTTAGTTGTGTCATCATCGTGCTATCTTTCTTTCTTACGGTGTGAGTAATTTTTCAACCACAAAACGTTAAAGTATACTTTAGGACTTATTTTTGTACTTCATAATTGTGTTGGGCATACTTTGCATGGAAGGAAAATTGACGTGGTGATCTTTGTTTACATGAAAGTAGTATCGTGCTAGCTCGTAGGGGGTAGGGCTTTCCTTAATGTCATGCAAATGAGCACCATTATGTGCCCGCCCTACACCCAGAGTAGCTGAGATAGAAAACTTTGAGGGCGATTTTCTCCCTTTTCTGTTTTAAGAAGTATACACTTTCAAAAGGCCACACATTCTTCAAATACTGTCAGATCTCCACATGGAAGGCATCATTGGAAAGCTTAGAAACTGTACTTTCTGAATCTGTCAATAACTCAAAATGCCCCCGGGCCGACATGTGTCCCTGGATTCTGTGATCTGCCACATTTTGGAAGCGATAATTATTCCATTGAATGTTTCTGTCCATTCGGGAAGAAAGCGACCTCCAGTTTTAGATGTTTTGAGTTTTTTCTTCGGTGGTGCCGACATCTTGACCTGTCTATTGTTACGCTATATGTGCTGTTATTTCCCGCTCGGTGTGCAGGAAAATCACAATTACGCATGCTCAGACATTCGGAATGGCTTGTTCCCAGATAGCAAAAGGGCGTTGATTCGACGGGGAATCATCGGCATGTTCTTCGACCATACGCCGTCGAATCATCGTGGATCACCGGCGTTGATTCAACACCGCTTTGCTCATACGAGTTTGCGTTGAAACGACGTTGAAAAGTGGATGGTGGCCGACAGAGAACAGACCCCCTTTCACCCTTTATTCAACTACAGATTTCGGTCGATTTATAGTTTAATTTTCGGCGATGATTCATCCAACTTTACTTCCTGTTTTATGTACAACAGGAAGGCTACAAATTAAGCAAAACAGGCTAAATTAAACTAGCTAACAATAAAGCATCGGGGCTCTTGCCTAGGATGAACACACACATGCATACTTCAACCATGAAAGTGAAACTTAATTTATATCAATGTGCGTAGGCTACGTCCTGTTTAATGTACAACAGGATATAAAAATGCATGCAACAATGCACCTCTCCTAATGTTTGTCAAGCTATCTAATGAGGCATAACTTTTAACATTTATAAGGAACAGAACACACTTGAACAAGTTCTTAGAAACATTTTATGATTTATTTATAATTTATAATTGTGGCCTATTCCTCCTGCGGCGCAGACACCTGTACATGGAAACAGAAAAACATAACCAAAATTAATTTGATGCAGCATTGATAAAGAAAGTCAGCAGTAGGCTATGGGTTGATGGGTTTGACCCATATGATAAGACTCGGGGCAAGGGAGAATGGATTTTTTTATTTCATAATTTATTTTTAATTTACTACTTATCTGTTTTTATTTATATATATTTGAATTATTTGGACATGGGGAAAAACTATATTTAAAATCCAAAGAGGGATGGAGGGAGGAAAATTAAAACAAAAGAAAGAAATGAAATATAGAGTAGAGTATATTTGATAAAATTAAGGATGTTTTTATTCAGTAAACATTTAAAAAAATGTTCTACAACACTCTAGCCTAGTGACTTACCAGTAACAAAATAGACTTGAAGTATTCAGATCCGCTCTGCATAAAGCAGCTAAATCCTCTCTCTGTCTCCTGGCAGAAAGCTCCTTGGTTTGCTCCCCTTGTGTCTCAATCACAGCTGGTATTCTGTAGAAAGACTTCTTTTCACCTTTCCCATCAGCTTTGTTAGAACCCTGACACAGCACAAAAGTTTACCATTGTAGGTTTTTGATGAACCAAGTGCCTCGTGGGTTCACATACCGCGCTGCCGTTATTTCCCCCTAATCACGAGTTTGGTCTTCCAATATGGCGCAGGGTTTGTTTACTTCCGGTTTCGGGTGACGTCAGTGAAAGGGGTCTAATGGGGGCATTACCGCCACCCACTGGATTGGGGTGTAAAGCAGTCTGAACAAAACGTGTAAACATAAACATAGGAGAAATGAACCCGTTTTTCTAACTCGTCCTCACTTAGTCTCATCTCATCTCATCTCATTATCTGTAGCCGCTTTATCCTGTTCTACAGGGTCGCAGGCAAGCTGGAGCCTATCCCAGCTGACTACGGGCGAAAGGCGGGGTACACCCTGGACAAGTCGCCAGGTCATCACAGGGCTGACACATAGACACAGACAACCATTCACACTCACATTCACACCTACGCTCAATTTAGAGTCACCAGTTAACCTAACCTGCATGTCTTTGGACTGTGGGGGAAACCGGAGCACCCGGAGGAAACCCACGCGGACACGGGGAGAACATGCAAACTCCGCACAGAAAGGCCCTCGCCGGCCACGGGGCTCGAACCCAGGACCTTCTTGCTGTGAGGCGACAGCGCTAACCACTACACCACCGTGCCGCCCCTCACTTAGTCTACTTTTCTTTTTTGATTAGTCTGGATTTGATATTGTAAATTTAAATGTGAATCAATGTATGTTCATCGGACATGAACAAATGAATAAATCTTGAGTAATCTTGAGAGGTGTGTGTGTCCGGGGGGTGATCGAACGAACCCACCGATCCCCCCTGGCTACGGGCCAGAATTTATATTCTGAACAATTAGTTGCTCATCCTACCAATGTTGAAAACTGGCCGGCAAAAGTGACGATGGTTCAACATCGTATATTTGACCTTCTCTGACGGTCGACAGATCAACCTTTACCCACGGTGATTCAACAGTGATAAATCGACCTTCTCCGACGGCGGAGAAATCGACGTTTCACGGCGCGGTTTCAGCATTGATTTTCTGACTTACGACGGAAACCGACCATTCTGACCAAGAATCGGCGCTGTTTCAACGTCCCTCTGCTATCTGGGTTGGTACTAGCGGAAGTACCGGTTGAGTAATTCTAAATGTAGAAAATGGCGGCTCCCATGCATTTTCGTATTTCATGACGATTTTTTTGATGGTAATAAATCAAAATAATTTTAAGGTGAATATGTAGAAAAATCCGTAGTTGAATACCACTATGCCCGTACCATTTTTAAAATGCCAAAATCCGTAGGGAATACGGGAAATCCGTAGAGGTTGACATGTATGAACCAAGCTACACGTATTTAAGGACTCACAGGACACACAGGACTCGGAGAAGATGTTGTGTCACGTCCCTGTCTATACCGAGCCATTTGAATATTGTGTTGTTACTCTGGGTTTGACTTTGTCTCTGTTTTCCTGACCACATTTTTTTTTTGCCTTGCCTAGTTTGTACTGTTTGCCAATCGCTTGTCTCCTGCTTGTTCCTGTTTATGCGCTTTGCCTCATGTTTCAGTTTTGTTTGCCAGCCTGCTTTTAATAAACTCTTCCTGTGATTCCATCTGTCTATCACTGACTCATGTGACACTACTATTATAAATGAAAAGCATGACTACTAAAGCTAAACATATTCAAACTATTACAAAATATTCGAGCTAAAACTTGAAAAACAACAAATAAATATGAAAATAAAGCTTAAATTTCAAAAGTTACTCTGAAACTTAAAGCTAAATATGAAAACTATTACAAAATATTTTGAGCTAAAACTTGAAAAACAACAAATAAATATGAAAAAAACTTAAATTACAAAAGCTACTACTAAACTTAAAACTAAAAATATAAAATCTATTCCTAAAAATTTGAGCTAAAACTTGAAAAACAACAAATAAATATGAAAATGAAACTTAAATTTCAAAAGCTACTACTAAACTTAAAGCTGCAAATATAAACACTTGTGAAAAAAACCCAAAAACTAAATCTACAAAAGCTACATCTAAAACACAAACCTGTATTCATTTTTCTTGGAAACAAAAGGATTTACTGTAGTTAACTAAAACAAACAAACAAACATACTGTAAAAATAACTACAAGTAAAGAAGAAAACTATAAACACTATTTCTATGAATGAAGAAAACCTACTACTAAACCTAAACATATAAAAATTATTAGATTTTTTTTTAATTAAATGAATGACTACTAAAAATGAAAACTAAAACTTGAATTACAAAAGTTACTACTAAAACTGTAAACTTTAGAATGAAAAAATTACTAAAAACTGCTAACGTTGAAAATTAAAGCAAAAAAAATTATTTATAATAATAATAATTATGAAAAGCAGAAATGTACATTATAAAATCTACAATTAAAACTGAAATTTAAAACTATATATAAAACACTATTACTAAAAATTTAAACTAAACCTAAAAACATCTAATATTATTTTCATAAAATAGAATAAACTATAAATATCACCTAAGAAAGAAGCTGAAATGAGATAAACACTGTTACATTTTGTATTTCTGTGTGTGTTTGGGTTACTATTCCATTATTCAAAGTACAAATGATATGTAACCATGTTTTATTTATAAGTAACTATTAATTTCTCTATTACTGGTTTATAAACATGTTATTACAAAGATAAAGTTCATTATATAGCAGTAACTAAAAATTCAAAGAGTTTTAAAATGCACATCGGCACATTCTGCACATCAGCATTGTCATGTTTTTAACCCATGTTTGTTTTCCTCATGAGGTTTTTGTATACTTTTAAGGTACAGTGCTGTGCAAAAGTCTTAGCCCCCTTTTTCATACAAACTTTGTTATAGATTTCTATTTTATTACTTCTACATTATCAAGTCAGTATAAAAACATTTTAGAGTTTATTGTTACATGTTACAAAAAAAAACTTATATATGACCAGCGTATTCCATAAGAGAGCGCTTTTCAGATGAAAAAAGAAAACATAATGAAGGCTGCTGGGTTTTGGTGTAAAATGAAGAAGTGAGTGTGACAGTCACACTTCTTTTTTTTTTCTGTTTCCGTTTCCGGTTAAGAGTACGTCGTGCGCGTTCTGGCTGCCGCTTCTCACCAGAGCTTTTTTTATTTTATTTTTATTTTCTTTCTTTTTCTATTTTCATTTTTTTATTTATTTTTTTCTGTGTGTTTGTGTAGTTTGATGTTTGTTTGAGTGTTTTGTCCGCCGGTTGTGGTGTAGCTCCAGACCCAGTTTTGGGCGTCGGTTCCCTCCAGGCCTTGGTTCGCTGTGGGTGATGCCTGTGCTCCCAGCTGTGGACTGTAGTGAGCTCGTTGCTCATTTTACATCGTGGTTGTCCAGCGCTCTGTGCTTTAGTGCTTGGCGTGATGTTCTGAGCAATGTTGCTCGGTGGCATCGCAGCGGCTGTGCAGGCGGTTTGGGACACACCAGCGCTCTGCGTGGCGGAGCTTCTCAGCTCGCTTTGTGGATCCATGGCGTGGTGTTGAGTGATGTTGCTGACGGCGTCACGGCGGCGGTGCTGGAGATGTGGGACTCGTTTTCGTGCGCCTTTTGGTGGGACTGTGGCTGCTACGCCACGGGAATTACATCCTGACCCCTACTTGGTGGACTTTTTCCTTTGTTTATTTTTTATTATTATTTATTATTATTTTTATTTTTTAAATTTTTATTTATTTTTTTTTCTTTGTCTATAATTGTAAAGCGTCCTTGGGTTTCTTGAAAGGCGCTATATAAATTTAACTTATTATTATTATTATTATTATTATTATTATTATTATTATTATTATTATAAAGTGTCCAGAAGAACTGTGGCTGGTTCTGTAAGATGCTCAGGAAAACCTACAGATCATTTCCGCATAAAACTGACCTCACTGGACCTCAGACTACTGTTTTTTTTAAAGCAAAGGGTCGTCTCACACCAAATGCTGACTTTGTTTCATTTATTATGGCTTACTGATTACTGTTTATAGTATTTTTTTAATGTTGAAACATTTGATTTCATTATTTTTTAAGCCATTTTTGGTCAACGGCATTTCTTTACACGTGTCCAAGATGTTTGCACAGGACTGTATATCTGCATCATTAATCGCTGTAGTATGTTGCTCGGTGTCCCTGCGGTGCTCAGGATATCAAGGACGCACAAGTCTCAGAAGTAAGTCCACTGCAATTAGATGTGGACCAGTGGTGAGGAATTGAGAGGGTTGCTGCTCAGCTTCCTGAACCACTTTCACGCAGCCTAATTTGCACTTTGGGTCTTAGGGAGTTTTTTTTTTAAACTGCAGGTGACTCGCTCTGACTCATGCTGAGCTCATGTTAAGGAGCCACTGGAGCGATGGAGGAGAGACGAGCGATGGGGTTTAGTCAGGGGTTCATGAGAATGTAGGGACTGATAAGGAAAACAGTGTGGAAAAGTAGTGAATAAAATTACTCAACTGATTAAATGACAGCTTTTCCAAAAAAAAAAATGCTAATGAGGCGAATGAGGAAGCTGCCTGCCAGTTAGCATTAAGAAGGTGAGTTATGCGAACTGCTGGCTATTAACATTGGTTTATTGGCTCTTTAAAGCTCCTGAAGTCACCTGAAATTGGAAGGAAATGGGGAGTAATAACTTTTAATTAGATGATCATGTGGGTGTTCTTAAAGCGTGCACATTTGTACAGACCCTGTGCATGTGTGCACGCACGCGCACACACACACACACACACACACACACACACGTTGCTTTCTCTCTCATGACTGTTTCCTCGCCCGTTTCAAAGCACCGTGAATCCGCTACATGCTGATGCTTGCCAATTCTCTTCCTTTTCCAGCAGTTTCCAGATAAATGACTAATAACTTTCACAGATGTATGAGATTCCTCTTCCTGTTCTCCTGCCACATTGATGCTCCACAGGCTACTGGTGATGTCAGGAATACAGCCTTCTATCCATCTCTCTCTCTCTCTCTCTCTCTCTCTCTCTCTCTCAGTGAAAAAATTAAACACAATAAACTAGCGCTTGTTTAGCTTCAGTGTGTCGCACCACGGGATTTTTGTACCTTATGCGCTGTTTACAAATGTGTAGAAACGGCGTTGAAAAGCATGCAATATTTTGCACTGTTTTCACTGGCTGATCCAGTAACTATCAACGAATAATCACCTCAATAGCACCCCTACGGGATACATTTACCACTTTCGACATCATCCATGACTGAGACAAGTATAGATCGTAGGTGCTAAAGAAGGCAACTGGACTTGCTTGAAATCCTTGAAGATGTTTCACCTCTCATCCGAAAGGCTTCTTCAGTTCTGTCTGACTAGTGGGGAGTTCCAGGTATTTATCCTCTAGTGGACCAAAAGCAACCCTAAGGAGAGTCTTTGAGGTCACATGGGTCGTTGACCCTCTCATGCCCCTTTTCCATCAAAGCAGTTCCAGGGCTGGTTTGGGGCCAGTGCTTAGTTTGGAACCGGGTTTTCTGTTTCCACTGACAAAGAACTGGCTCTGGGGCCAGAAAAACCGGTTCCAGGCTAGCACCAACTCTCTGCTGGGCCAGAGGAAAGAACCGCTTACGTCAGTGTGGGGGGGGGGGGCGGAGTTGTTAAGACCAACAACAATAACAAGACCGCGAAAGATCGCCATTTTTAAGCGACGAGAAGCAGCAGCTGTACAAACGCGAAGTCAGCCATTATTATTGTTGTTGTTGCTGCTGCTTCTTCCGTGTTGTTTTTGCTTCGATATTCGCGCCAAGGTTTATGCAAACGTAGTGACATAACTGACGTATACAGCAACGTAACTGACGTATACAGCGACGTAATGACATATCTTCCCTTAGCACCGTGAGCTATGGAAAAGCAAACTGGTTCTCAGCTGGCTCGCAAGTTGAACGAGTTGTGAACCAGCACCAGCACTGGCCCCGAACCAGCCCTGGAACTGATTTGGTGGAAAAGGGGTATCAGTCATCCTGTAGGTGTCATTCCCTACATTTCTGGACTATCTGAGAAACTCAGGAGGATCTTCTACAAACACAACGTTCCTGTACATTTCAGACCCAGTAACACTCTGAGGCAGAAACTGGTCCACCCTAAGGACAGAATACCCAGACACAAACAGGACAACATAGTGTGAGGAATGCACAGACCTGTACATTGGGGAAACAAAACAACCGCTTCACAAGCACATGGCTTAACACAGGAGAGCCAGAACCTCAGGCCAGGACTCTGCAGTCTATCTTCATCTCAATAATAAAGGACACTCGTTTCAGGACTGCAATGTTTATATTCTAGCCAGAGAAGACCGGTGGTTTGAAAGAGGAGTAAAAGAAGCCATCTTCGTCAACCTGGAATGACCATCACTGAACAGAGGAGGTGGTCTGAGGTGGTGTTTACATTAGACCGTATCAGCGGATCATCAGATTAACGTTTTTAAAACGATTCGCATGCACACAGCAACGCCAATACACGATTCGCGTGCACACAGCAACGCCAATACACGGATACGCTAATCACATGACTAATTAGACGGCACGTCACATGATCCCAGTGCATATCGGGCATGCGCAAGTCACTCACCACTTGCAAGTGGAAGGATGGCAAGCGAACACCTTCTCCAGCAGATAAACACACCTGGCTGTGATGTTCATGTTCTCACTGAGTTTAAGCGCCTGAAGGAGGTAAATAAGTTGAAATGTGTAAATAAACCTCAGTGCGGCTCAGCGCTTCCTCCTGCGCTCCAAATCACTCCACCCTGAACAGCGAGTGCCCTCTGGAGGGTGCGCACTCCGGCCCTGCGCAGCTCACAGAGCGCGTGAGTGAAGCGCACGAGCAGTGATTCGGGACTGAGCCGCTGTGTGTGTGATCCCAACGCCAGCGAATCAGGAAGGTGGATGTCACAGTGACGTCGTCCAATGACGACGTCAGCTAGAGCTCAGCACAGCGTATCCTCGTTCCTCAATGTTTACACAGCACCGGATCAGATACGAACTGGGTTGAATACGTGGGCCCTGGCGGATTCAAGTTGTTCCGCCTGTGGAGTCGTTTCCCGGCGTTTTAATGTGCACGGACAGTGCATCCGCAACGAAAACGAGACGGATACGGTCTAATGTAAACACCACCTGAGACACCACTTATCAGCCACCTACAATGCAGTCCTTGGTACACTTCCCAGAAAACTGAATACACATCCACACCAAGACTCAGCTGCCTTCAATGACTCACATGATGGCAGAGAGAGAGAGCCAACGACCCACAGATCACCCTAACGACCCTCTAGGCTGCTAACATCATTCACACCCGGCCTCCAGTGACCCTAACACCTACAGGATGACTTAACAACCCATGTGACCTCAACAACTCTCCTTAGGTTTGCCTTTGGTCCACTGGAGGATAAATACCTGGAACTCCTCACAAGTCCAACAGAACTAAAGAAGCCTTTCGGATGAGAGATGAAACGTCTTCAAGGATTTCAAGCAAGTCCAGTTGCCTTCTTTAGCACCTACTGTTTACAATGACCTGGATGACTGAGCACCTTCACAGACAGACAAGTATAAATCTTCCTTCTGCCATAAAAATCAGCAAATGACATTTTGATTTGTAGTGAAAATGTGTCAATCATGCGAGCGCAGTTTTTGTGCAACATTCACTTGGTGGTACTAAGGCTACATCCACACGACAACGGCAACGAGATTTTTTTTAAATATCGCGTCCACATGGGCAACGGATCAGTAAAATTTCAGGTACATATGACAACGCAACGCTTGCTGAAAACGATGCAATACACATGCCACACCACTACGTGCGCTGTAAGACGGTCCCATCGGAGACACCAGAACAATAGAAGAAGTAGACGCATGCGCATAAACCCCTTCTTCTGTAGCATCAGCCACATAAAGTTTTGATTATTAATCAGTAGCGTAAAACGAAAGACGCGGAAAGAGGAATGAACGGGGGTAGATGGAAGCCGGTACGCCAACATTCTGATATCCTCGAGAATTCTTTAATGGTCCGGAATAAATTGAATGCTACATGTTGATGGATTACTTTGTTCTTCTGCGCCCTTTTTGAGGAATGTATTGTCGGACTTAAACCAACATCTGAAGAGGTGAGATCGCTCCTTTTTTTTTCCTATGTTTGCTGGCGGGATTGTTTTTGTTTTTGGAAAGCGCACGGGCGGTGCGCGGTTTGGTACTGCTTCCGCAGTGTTTGGACTAAAGACTCTGCCCTAAGGGCTATTCTCTCACTCTCTCTCTCTCTCTCTCTCTCTCTCTCTCACTTTGCACCATTTCACAATAAATATTCACAGTGAAAATATTTTGTAATCGTATTTCATGAACCAAGTTATAGGATTTGTTGACAACTCGCATCGAGTTTGTTACACTTCTACCCGGCGTGAAGCACTGACAGTCATGTGGTTGTGACGTCATTGTAAACAAATCCGTTCTACTCATCCAGACGACTTTGCAACGGCTCCGTTGCCAGATGTTTTCACTCTGGAACCCGTTCTCAAAAAATTTCGTTTTGGGGCACCCAAAATGCCGGTGCCGTGTGGACGCCAGGCCGAAACGATAAACAATTTTATCAGATTCACCTGAATCCGTTGCCATGTGGACAGGGCCTAATAGTTCACCACGTGTTTTCTTGACCTTCCGAGCAGCATTTTGTGGTCTGTTACTCAACAGATCTGGGAAATTTGCCAATAATCTACAGTTGAGATTGTCTCTTGATGTATTCACAAGGTTCTGGATCATCTGTAGTCAGTGCCTGGAAAAGGGACCATTTTGGGTTGCGTGCACATGATTTCATGTCAGGTTTACAGTAGCATCCCTCAGTCCAATTTCTCTTTGGTTTGTATTTCCTGCATATGGATGCTTGGTAGTTTAATGCAGCAGGTAGAACTCAAAATCCATCATCTGAGCATCTGGTATAAAAATCTTTTGGACTGACACATATGAAAAAAAACCCTTTAAAATTACTTTTAAAGTGGCTGAGAAGGTTTATATTTAATGATTTATTTATACCAAACAAAAAGATGGATGAAGCGTATTCATTAAATTCTACATTAAGTACAGTATATTGAATATACAAATATGTCTAATTACCCATATTACACATGAACACATATTAGTCCTAAAAAAATTATAAGTGCACAGATCTAAAAAAAATTAAGCTATCTTTTGATCTATTATACAACCCCAAATCAGAAAAAAGTTGGGACGGTATGGAAAATGCAAATAAAAAAACTTTGACTTGTATTTCTTTGCAGACTGTATGAATGAACCCAAGATATTTCATGTTTTGTTGGCCAACTTCATTTCATTTGTCAATATACATCCATTCCCGAGTTTCAGACCTATAACATATCCCAAAAAAGTTAGGACAGGGCAATTTAGGGCTAGTAATGAGGTAAAACAATTAAATAATGATGTGATGTGAATCCTATCGACCTATCTCTCTATTGAACTCAGATACAAAGATAATTGCTAAAGTTTTGGCGTTAAGGCTAGAGAAATGCCTCCCATCTCTAATAGATATTGATCAGAATGGATTCATAAAAAAACGTCAGGCATATTATAATATTAGAAGAAATTTAAATATAATTCATGAAAAAAAGAGACACAAGATTCATGTATTTTGTCACTGGACGCTGAAAAAGCGTTCGACAGAGTCGAATGGCCATATCTATTTGAAGTACTCTCCCACTTTGGTTTCGGTGTTTACTTTAGGCAATGGATCAAACTTTTATACTCAGGACCATGCGCAGAGATTATGACCAATAATATTATTTCCAAACCATTCAATCTCCATCGTGGGACCTGTCAGGGTTGCCCCTTGTCCCCCCTGCTTTTTATTTTAGCGCTAGAACCCTTTGCCATCTCCATTAGAAATCACCCTATTATTAAAGGAATTCAGATTGCAGATGTAGAGCATCGCATAGCTTTGTTCGCCGATGATACATTACTTTTTCTGACGAACTTGGAACAGTCTTTCTCAGCCCTTGCTGGCGCGATCAATAGGTTTGGGAAGTTCTCAGGATCCAGAGTTAACAAAACTAAATCCTGTTCTCTTCCTCAATGAGCGGGAAAGACTCCATCCCACAGTTCGGCACCCGTTTATGAACGCGCCTCAAGGATTCAGGTATCTCAGTATCTTTATTACTCCCAAACTAAACTCATTAATCTCTGCCAATTATGACCCAGTTATTTCAAAAGTCAAGGAATCTCTCAGCAGATGAATCTCACTTCCCTTGTCTGAGATTGGACGTAGAAATGCTTTCAAGATTAATGTCCTCCCCAAATTTCTTTATCTGTTCCAGTCAATCCCACTCCCGCCTCCTCCTAAATTCTTCCAAGATATGAAAACAACTCTTACAAAGTTCATTTGGAAAAATAGGCGCCCGAGACTCCGACTTACACTACTATACCTTCCATCTGACAGAGGAGGCCTAAAGGTACTTTGACCTCTTACTTTTTCTTATTTTCCATTTGTTTATTTATTTTTCCTGGGTTTTTTTTCTTTCTGTGGACCTTGATGGATGAGATGTTTGATGGGTGGGGTTGTTGAAGTTCGTGTCGTATGTTAATGTACACTCTGTATAGCTAACTCAAAATGTCAATAAACATATGTTTAAAAAAAATAATGATGTGATTTGAAACAGGTGATGACAACAGGTGACTGTAGTTAGCCTGGCAAGCCAGACTAAATGTGAATATTTAGTCTGGCCTCGATCCGTAGACATTTCCGAAGCGGGTAGGAGGAACAAACCGCTGTCTTTCAAACTGTCTCTGTGCGTATAGGCCAACGCTCTGACCAATCAGCGCAACAGTGACTGTGACGTAGTCAGAGTGACAGAAAGCAGTGGGGGAGACCTTGAAATTAAATAATTTTTCAAAATGCATATTAATTAATAAACAGGTTCTAGATATTAAGAAGTTTGGAGATAATGACCACAAGTTTGGAGTCTGTACCACATACACATTTTTTTCCAAGTGTTTTTCAAGGGTTTGCTTAAACTGTTTTTGAGAGTTTTTATTTAGTGGTGTTTGGTGAAATAATTTCCCTTAAATTTAAAATAACAGGAAAATAAGAAACAATCAAAAAGTTATGTTTCAAAGCTGTTTATTAATTCTTCGTACTGCACAAACTAGCCCCATCCTTTTGGCTACGAGCGGAGCCAGCTGGTAGATCAGACTTTTGCCATAGCCGGTCGGCAAAACAGCGAAAACGTCCTTCTTGAAAAGGAATGAGCGGAGAGCCTCTTCCTGCTCATGTTTCAACGAAAACTCCAAGTCTAATTCTTCTAAAACTGATTCCAAAGCGGAGTCAAACGCGCGCTGTTCACTAGCCGTAGCCATCTTTCCTGTTGCGCTTTCTCCAGCGTCGCGCAGCTTTGTCGTCACTCCTGCAAAAGCCCGCCCAAAGAATCCAAACAAAAACCTTGCGTTGTGATTGGCGGGCACGATTTGATGCCCGGGGTGTTTTTGTTTATATGGTGCGAGGCTAGACCCACTCGCTATGCAAAAAATATTTTTGGCCGCTAGGCGGTTGGGTCTAGTTTACTAGGCTAGACCGTAGTCATGATTTGGTACAAAATCAGTATTCAGGAAAGGCCTAGTCTTTATCTAAAGGAGCAAAGATGGGCCGATGATCTTCAGTTTGCCAACTAATGCTTGAGAAAATTATTGATATGTTTAAAAACAATGTTCCTCAAAGAAACATAGGAAGGGATTTGGATATTTCACCCTCTACGGTGCATATTATCATTAAACGATTCAAGGAATCTGGAAGAATTTCGATGTGTGAAGGGCAAAGGGCTCAAGCCTAATCTGAACCCCATGATCTCCGATCCCTCAGATGGCACTGCATCAAGAACCGTCATTCATCTATAGCTGATAGAACCACACGGGCTTGGGATTACTCTGGGAAACCTTCGTCAACCACGACAATACGACATTACATCCACAAACACCAGTTAAAACTTTACTGTGCAAAAAGAAAGCCTTATGTTAACTGTATCCAGAAGCGCCGTTGACTCTTCTGGGCTCGGAAGCGTCTGGGATGGACCATCACACAGTGGAAACGTGTATTGTGGTCAGACGTATCAGTATTCTCTGTCTTTTTTTTTGGAAGAAATGGACATTGTGTGCTCTGAAGATGAAAAGGAAGATTTTGGAGCAACATCTGCTGCCTTCGAGATGACATCTTTTCCAGGAAGATTTCAACAAGACAATGCAAAGCCACATTCTGCACACATTACAAAGGCGTGGCTGTGGAAGAAGAAGGCGTGTCCCCTCTGTCCCCAATAGAGAATGTGTGGAGAATTTTGAAATGAAAAATATGACCGGGACGACCCCGTATTGTTACACACCTTAAGACCTGTTTGCAGGAAGAACGGAACAAAATGGCACCTGAAACATTTCATCATTTGGTGTCTTCAGTCCCCAAACATCTTTTAAGTGTTGAGAGAAGGAACAGGAGCATTATACAGTAAAGTGCTAAATGCTTTACCATCCCAACTGTTTTTTTCAATGGTTGCAAGAATCCTAATTGAACTAAGTTTTTATTTTGGAAAAAAATAAAGAGATAAAACATGAAATGATGTGCTGTTGTATTGTTTTGAGTGCAATACAGGTCAAAAATGATTTACGAATTCATTTACAAATTATTAACATTCAGAATTCATTTAAATTTCAACATAGTGTCCCAAGTTTTTCCTGATTTGGGGTTGTATTCAAGGGTATCATATACAAATATCCTCCCAAAGATCTGGATAAATTATACCACAGTAATGTTAAAATCTAAAATCTTATTGGTCAGAAAATCTGCTGCCCTTCATGAAGACCAAATGTAAATAGTACCACAGTGCATACAGTTACTATTAATACTCTAATGGTACATTCACACCAAATGCAGCAAGAGCAATTACAATTCATTTTTAATTTTTTGTTTATGACCCTGTATGCAAACAGGGACACATAAACGAGACCGTCAGTGACGGCGTATTCTCACTCTGGCCCCGTCTAGTCCAGAAGGAACGATCTAAAGTGGGCCACTTTGTGCAATAAATGCTGCAAGCTATATACAAGCAATATATAGAAGTGATATCCACTCTAGGAATACCGACCTATTTACCAGAAAGAATCCAAAATAGCGAGGAATTGACTGAGAAGAAGCGATTTTTGTTGAACTGCTCATTAAGGCTTAATTAGTCCATAACTTCATTAATAATTGTACTGAAGCAAATCTGGGTAGAAGTTCTATGCACCCCTACCTTCATACCAGAAAGAATCAAAATTGGTGAAGAATTGAAGGAGAAGAAACGATTTGTATAGAAACTGCTCATTAGGGCTTAATTACTCCATATTTTCGTTATTAATTGCAAATATGCAAATTTGGGTAGAAGCTATATGCAGCCCAGGCAGACCAACCTTCCTGCCAAAAAGAATAAAAGTCGGTGAAGAATTGAGAGAGAAGAAGCGATTTTCCTGAAATGTGGACGACGACAGATTGACGATAGATGACGGACAACACATGATACTATAAACTCATCACCTGTCAGCTGGATGAGCTAATAATAACAACCATGTGATCAGATGGGATTTGGTCAAATGTTCTGCAGAAGAGGTTGGGATAAGCCAGAATTCCTTCAGGAGTGAAATGGAGGAATGAGATTAAAAAATAAATAAATAAATCCTTTACTTTAAACTTCTATACTTTAATCAGCACACCTGTAGCTTGGTGTTAAAATTTCAAAGAAGTGTAATTAAAGTCTACACCTAAAAGGGTGCACGCTAGTTTCTGTAGCTAGCTAAGAGTTTATATTCAACCAAAAACATTTGCTTTCGATCTCTGCTCTGTTTGTTCCAGTAAATTTTCCTACTTCACCCTTTTTGAGTTGTCGCTTTGTTTACTTTTTGGACTTTTCATGGTTTTCATGTGAATCCGATCTGAGTTGAGTTTTAATTGAGCTTCTCTTCGAATCACACTTGTATTATACAAATATCATAAACTCCATGCATACCTGCCAACCTGTACGCATCTTGCGTAGCCGCTACGAATTTTTACCTCATTGTACGACTGTACGTTTTCACATTAAAAAGTACACGTCGTCCGAACTCGCATTTCAGTCAAGTTCTCGCTGAAGTTGATACCGCTGATCTGTGAGAAAACTCAAAGCCAGAATGGAACGCTTTGCCCAATCCCCCCGCCCCTCTTCCAGAGCGTGTGGCTCCGCCCTCTTCACCCCTCCCCTTCCTCCTTCGCGTCTCTGACTTGAGTGCAGCGGTGCAGCCAGGTGGCTAGAGCGAGTCGGGGATTGAAACATCGGTTAGAGACGTCGTTTTTATATTTGTAACAGAAATGGTTGTGTTTCACGTGTACTCAAGAGCTTCCTAGCCGTTATTTTGTGCATTTACAACACCAACAGTACAGGCTAGTTCTTCATTTAACTTCGAAGCCGTCACTCGAGGTAACCAACGAAACCTGATTACAATTCCTCTCGCGCTCTCATTGAATCACTATGATAAGTATGATAAGTACACTATGATGCGCTCAACAAAACGTAGCGTGTTGTATATCTTAAGCGCAGTCGGTAACTTCTGTCAATGGTAGCCTAGAATGTTTGCAGATGATGTGAAGTCGAAAATTGGTCATCCCTCTTATGGAAAAACCTGCGTGGTACTGCAGTATCAAATGCTTTTTTCTACAGTATTACTGCAGTAAATGCGATATTTCGAATGCAAATGCAATAGTTTGCATATGAAAAAGGCGTACTACAAAATACTGCAGTGTACTGTATACTGCAATATTTTTACTGTATAATGCAATATACTTCCAACATGTTAAAAAATGCAAAAGTCTAAACCTATTGCATGGGAAATTTGTGCATACCATGTTTTGTGTTGAAAGTGCCTTTTTTACATACTGTATTAATTTAATGTGTTGTTATTTATTTTGAAAGAGTGGCTCTGGTTTAATTTCATTTCATTTGCACATGTATTTAATGTTTGTTGTGCTTTTCAAAACGGAAGGAAGTTCCCAAGAGCCATCAATAACAGTTTCCCAAAGTCTATCAATAGGAATGTTTTACAAAACTGGACTATGTTCCCAAGGTCAATCAATAAAACTGGATTGAAAGTGTGTTTTTGGTCTGCTGGTTGTGGTCTGTGGGGGCGCATGCGCACCGGGTTGGGGTGAGGTTGACGGGGGGGGGGGGGGGGGGGGGGGTACTCATGAAATTGTAAAATTGTACTCATAAAATTTTTTCAAGGTTGGCAGGTATGTCCATGGAATAACATGGAAATTTAATTATGTAAGTTGACAACATTCCCACTTGGAAGAAACAGATCATCTGTACACACACACACACAAACACACACACACACATGCATGCACACACAAGAAAGTCAAATTTTGATATTAAGTTTCCAAATAAAGTCTTATCAGTGTCCAGTTGATTGCCGTTGCCCTTTGAGAAGGTCAGCGAACAGATGAGTAAAGACAACAATGATATTTTTACTCATGGCTCAAGGAACGATCTAAAGTGGGCCACTTTGCGCAATAAATGTTGCAAGCTATATACACTATATACAAGCGATATATAGACGTGATATCCACCCTAGGAATCCCGACCTATTTACCAGAAAGAATCCAAAACAGCGAGGAATTGACCGAGAAGAAGCGATTTTTGTTGAACTGCTCATTAAGGCTTAATTAGTCCATAACTTCATTAATAATTGTACTGAAGCAAATCTGGGTAGAAGTTATATGCACCCTAGGTACCCCTACCTTCATGCCAGAAAGAATCAAAATCGGTGAAGAATTGAGGGAGAAGAAGCGATTTGTGTGGAAACTGCTCATTAGGGATTGATTAATTACTCCATATCGTCATTATTAATTGCAATAATGTAAATTTGTGTAGAGGCCATATGCATCCCAAGTAGACCTACCTTCCTGCCAAAAAGAATAAAAATTGGTGAAGAATTGAGAAAGAAGAAGGGATTTTTGTGAAATGTAGACGACACCAGACAGACGACGGGCAACACATGATGGTATAAACTCATCACCTGTCAGCCAGATGAGCTAATAATACAGAAACGCATCACCACAATTATTAATTTCTCTTACGTCGTACTTGGGAATGGTTTGAACGGAATCAAAATTTAGACGACTGTGTTCTCCAGTGTTCTTAAGAGCAGAACACTTCTGAATCCTGATTGGTTGCTGCCAAACCGCCAAACTTTATCATTCCCATAAAGTTGACTGGACTTCACATTTATTCTGAAGCCCCATAGTCCAAAACATGCCACCATCGTTCATGCCACTGCTCGCCGCCGAGAGACGCTGGTTTTGGATATAAAACGAATGACTTCTGGTCATTTTAACCCTTTCACCATGTTTGGTGTGATCGTCGGGTAAGCTTTTGTTCTTCAATTATATTTGTATTACATATCTGTAAATCAAAGTAGCGTTACAGAAATCTGGATGTAGATTTCAATCCCTTATGAACACACCAAATTTGACAGTCTTTAGTTTTTACGCATGAAACACTTGCTGAATTATTATTCTTTTATTTTTTTCTGCACAGTATTGGTTCCATAATTATTAGCACCTTCTCCCCAAATTATTAATCAGTGAAACCTCCTTTGGAGAGAATAACAGCACTGAGTCACTTCCTGTAATATCTGACAGGGCTGGAAATGTACATAATGAAAGCAGTTTTTGTCTTTGTTTAAATATTTTATGCAGCCATTTTGGACATATCTTCATGAAAGGTGCCAATACTTCTGAATCTATTCATTTCATGCTCGATATGTTGCTGTATAGTGACAACCCCTGTTTCTATAGCATGGAATTTCATACACACACACACACACACACACACACACACACACACACACACACACACACACACACACACACACACTCTATAAACCTCTGCACTCAGATTAAGCTCATTCTGCAAAAGTGGAATTTCACCACATTTCCAAAGCCTTATTGTTCATCACAGCAGAAAGATATGGTTTCTGTATCTGCTCTGTGATATGCATCAGTGCCTTACCTGCCTGTGATTGGCGGTTGAAGAAGTGTGTTTGTCCGAAAAAAGCAGCTTTCGAGCTGTGAAATGGAACACAGAGAGATTGGCTTTGTAGATGATATTTTTCAGACTGCAGGGGAAATGGGGAAATAGGTTGCTTCCTGGAGATTGAACCAGTCTTCAGGATCAAATCCTGGGTGAGAACGCTTTATAAGTTTGGCTTTTTATGTCTTAATCACATTTAATGCCTCAGTACAGAGCAATACACCATAGTAAAGGACATGCTGACTTAATAATGGAGGGAAAAATGTATTAGTCAGGATTTATAATGGTGTTGTGACCATTTTTACATCACAGTGCTTTAATTCATAAATCTGATTGGTCTTTTTCTGACTGTAATGCAGTGCAAATTCGAGGTTTCTTTTAACACTCATAGTCTAATGCTCTATCATTTCTATAGTAACGGCACGTTCACAGATTCACAATTATCTGGATGCTCCATATAAATGAATAAAACATGCTGTAAAAAATCAGGTAAGTGTTGACTTGTATAGGAAGATAATGGAAGGACTTTTCAGTGCAAGTGCTTTGTAACGGTCAGTAAGTTTATCAACACAAAGTCTTCAGGACAAAGGACTGCAGTTTTGGTGTCACAAGCTGACAAACTGTTTATAGCTGCTATGACGTAAGTGATAAAAGGACCTACCTTGCAGACGTTCCACAATATTAAATGCAACTATAAATGGATAAAAATGTTTCTAGAGGTTCACTACTGACCAGTGTAAAGTGATCTGAGTGATATGACAAAGCAAAAGAATCATTATTAGTATGAATGTAGGGTAAGATGAGTACCATATTCAGCAATGCGAGGAACATCATTATGGTGGAAGTAACTGCTAATCCTACCCACCCACCCCTATTTATTTCATAAGGGCAAATGGTGAACAATTGCTTGACAGAGATAAAATAACACATATAAAACATATTTTTTTATATATTTCTTAAAGAAGAATGAGTGACTGTTTAGTGAATCACTGAATTAAATAGATGTTTAGTGGATGAGTGAATTGAATCTTTGTTTAGTACAACCCCGATTCCAAAAAAGTTGGGACAAAGTACAAATTGTAAATAAAAACGGAATGCAATGATGTGGAAGTTTCAAAATTCCATATTTTATTCAGAATAGAACATAGATGACATATCAAATGTTTAAACTGAGAAAATGTATCATTTAAAGAGAAAAATTAGGTGATTTTAAATTTCATGACAACAACACATCTCAAAAAAGTTGGGACAAGGCCATGTTTCCCACTGTGAGACATCCCCTTTTCTCTTTACAACAGTCTGTAAACGTCTGGGGACTGAGGAGACAAGTTGCTCAAGTTTAGGGATAGGAATGTTAACCCATTCTTGTCTAATGTAGGATTCTAGTTGCTCAACTGTCTTAGGTCTTTTTTGTCGTATCTTCCGTTTTATGATGCGCCAAATGTTTTCTATGGGTGAAAGATCTGGACTGCAGGCTGGCCAGTTCAGTACCCGGACCCTTCTTCTACGCAGCCATGATGCTGGAATTGATGCAGTATGTGGTTTGGCATTGTCATGTTGGAAAATGCAAGGTCTTCCCTGAAAGAGACGTCTGGATGGGAGCATATGTTGCTCTAGAACCTGGATATACCTTTCAGCATTGATGGTGTCTTTCCAGATGTGTAAGCTGCCCATGCCACATGCACTAATGCAACCCCATACCATCAGAGATGCAGGCTTCTGAACTGAGCGCTGATAACAACTCGGGTCGTCCTTCTCCTCTTTAGTCCGAATGACATGGCGTCCCTGATTTCCATAAAGAACTTCAAATTTTGATTCGTCTGACCACAGAACAGTTTTCCACTTTGCCACAGTCCATTTTAAATGAGCCTTGGCCCAGAGAAGACGTCTGCGCTTCTGGATCGTGTTTAGATACGGCTTCTTCTTTGAACTATAGAGTTTTAGCTGGCAACGGCGGATGGCACGGTGAATTGTGTTCACAGATAATGTTCTCTGGAAATATTCCTGAGCCCATTTTGTGATTTCCAATACAGAAGCATGCCTGTATGTGATGCAGTGCCGTCTAAGGGCCCGAAGATCACGGGCACCCAGTATGGTTTTCTGGCCTTGACCCTTACGCACGGAGATTCTTCCAGATTCTCTGAATCTTTTGATGATATTATGCACTGTAGATGATGATATGTTCAAACTCTTTGCAATTTTACACTGTCGAACTCCTTTCTGATATTGCTCCACTATTTGTCGGCGCAGAATTAGGGGGATTGGTGATCCTCTTCCCATCTTTACTTCTGAGAGCCGCTGCCACTCCAAGATGCTCTTTTTATACCCAGTCATGTTAATGACCTATTGCCAATTGACCTAATGAGTTGCAATTTGGTCCTCCAGCTGTTCCTTTTTTGTACCTTTAACTTTTCCAGCCTCTTATTGCCCCTGTCCCAACTTTTTTGAGATGTGTTGCTGTCATGAAATTTCAAATGAGCCAATATTTGGCATGAAATTTCAAAATGTCTCACTTTCGACATTTGATATGTTGTCTATGTTCTATTGTGAATACAATATCAGTTTTTGAGATTTGTAAATTATTGCATTCCGTTTTTATTTACAATTTGTACTTTGTCCCAACTTTTTTGGAATCGGGGTTGTAGATCACTGAATTGAATTGCTGTTTAGTGAATCACTGGATCAAACAGCTGTTTACTGGATCACTTAATTCAATGTCTATTTAGTGTAGTGAATTGAACTGCTGATCACTGAATCAAATAGCTGTTTCGTGGATGAGTGAATTGAATCTTTGTTTAGTAGATCACTGAACTGAATTGCTGTTTAGTGAATCACTGAATCAAATAGCTGTGTAGAGGATCACTGAATTGAATCTTTGTTTAGTGCATCCCTGAACTGAATTGCTGTTTAATGAATCACTGAATCAAATAGCTGTTTAGTAGATCAGTGAATTGAATCACTGTTTCGTGAATAACTGAACTGAATTGCTGTTTGGTGAATCAAATCACTGAATCAAAATGCTGTTTAGTGGTTCACTGAACTCAAAGTTTATTTTGTGTAGTGAACTGAATTGCTGTTCAGTGAATCACTGAATCAAATAGCTGTTCAGTGGATGAATCACTGAATCAAATAGCTGTTCAGTGGATGAGTGAATTGAATCTTTGTTTATTGGATCACTGAATTGAGTTACTGTTTAGTGAATCACTGAATTAAATAGCTGTTTAGTAGGTCAGTGAATTGAATCACTGTTTAGTGAATAACTGAATAGCTGTTTACTGGATCACTTAATTCAGTGTCTGTTTAGGGTAGTGAATTGAACTGCTGTTTAGTGAATCACTGAATCAAATAGCTGTTTTGTGGATGAGTGAATTGAATATTTGTTTAGTGGATCAAAGAATTGAATTGCTCTTTAATGAATCACTGAATCAAATGGCTGTTTAGTAGATCAGTGAATTGAATCACTGTTTAGTGAATAACTGAACTGAATTGCTGTTTAGTGAATCAAATCACTGAATCAAAATGCTGTTTAGTGGTTCACTGAACTCAAAGTTTATTTTTTGTAGTGAATTGAATTGCTGTTCAGTGAATCACTGAATCAAATAGCTGTTCAGTGGATGAGTGAATTGAATCTTTGTTTATTGGATCACTGAATTGAGTTACTGTTTAGTGAATCACTGAATTAAATAGCTGTTTAGTAGGTCAGTGAATTGAATCACTGTTTAGTGAATAACTGAATTGAATTGCTGGTTAGTGTATTGAATCAAATCAAATCAAATCAAATCAGTCCAAATTTACAAAATTACCTGTTAAGTTGAACTGAAAACCAATGAATCATGAATTGAATCAGTTTCTGGTCAGCCCAGAGATTCATTCATCTAATAATAATTTTTATTGCCTTAGCATATAGCAGTGCAATAGAATTAAAAAAACGCAGTCTGCAATATACTAAAGGCCATGTGGAGTAATATGGAGGAAGAAGATAGTTGTCAGTAATATTCTTTACTGCTATTGCAACCATTAGCTGTGAATTTTGATATGTAACTGAGAGCAGCAGTTGCACAATGCTAGTCATCTTCTTTATTTCTGCTCATCAGTCAAAATATCTCCAGCCGTGCTTGTTTAATATTTCCAGATTCTGTTTGATCACTTTTCATTTACGAATAATACGGCAATGATTTGGCACAATATTGTAGCTCATGGCGAGCGCCCAAGATGAGTGGATGAATGCAAATCGGTGATGATGATGATAAATGGTTAGTGCTTTATCATAACGAAAATGAAATTCTGTGAATGCATATGAGCCAGGTAGGTCAAGGGCAATGTTTTCAACATGAGGACATTAATTTCAGCACAAGTGATTACTGAAAGCTGACAGGAAGCCGTTAGATCTTCACTGTTCCTGACTTGACATATGCAAAACTATGCAAAGCCACTGGAGATTACGTTGCACTGTGGGGAACCGTTTGTCTTTCAGCTTCAGTTCTAAGTAGCAGGCAGGAAATCTCTTGTGCTGTGTCTCTCGCTCTCAGGCTAACAGGTGATTGACAACACTCATTGACCACCGACAGGTTATTAATCAAAAGGCTGACGAAAGCCGAGGGCTCTAAGCTTTCGCCCCAGAGACAGTGACGACACAGGGTCCTGTCCATCCCGAGTTATTACATCTATATTCCAGTCTTTCTCACTTCTCTTCTCCCTTGAGCCTGAAGAAGAAGGACTCGACTGAATCCTGGAACGTTCTGCATTTTAACCAGCATGATCCTGTGAAGTGTGCAAATGTTCATTACCCATCTACAGTGTCATCAGTTCACATCGTCACAGAGACATTTCCCATGTGACTGGTGTGAAAAGACTGGTCATTGTCACCCTGACACTATTTGGGCAGAATAATAGTTTCCCAAGTCAGTGTTTGTTATCTTAACCTGTATGTGTATATCTTCACTTCCTTGCCACGTGTTCTCTCTTCCTCATCCATTTTATACCCTTTTACCTCATATTCCTCAAACAATTTAACACTGAAGGTTTTTTTTTTTTTTAATATGCATCAAAACAGTTTTCTACAATATCCTTTTTTGTTTTTTTTAAAAGGTCCAGTAGATGTACACTCTTGGTTCCTCAATGGTTCTTTGGATGGTTAAGAGTTCTTTGCTTCGTACTCTCAGATGAAGAAATACTCCATTGACTCCATTGATGCTCCAAAGACAAGCCAAACATTTTAAATAAACTTTTAAGGTTTGAAATAAACAATGTGTACAGTGGTCTTAAAGAAAAGAGTATCTCAAGAAAAGGGATCTTTGGATGGTTAAGACTTCTTTGCTCCCTGAAGAGGTCCTACTCCAAACCCTGTTTTATAGGCAAACACTCTGTTTCTGGGTTCTACATAGAACCTTTAATGGGTTTCCCATAAAGACAAGCCAAAGAACATTTTCAAAATTTCTAAATAACAATGTACATTCTTGGAGAAAAGGGTTCTTCAGGGTTTTTTTTTATTTATATTTTTTATTTTTAAGAGTACTGTGCTTTCTAAAGTGGGGAAGGCTAAAGTGGGCTTTCTACAACTCTTTCTAAAGTAGGGGAAGCCAATGGTTAAGCCAGTGGATGGCCTAATGGTTAGAGAAGTAGCTTTGGGACCAAAAGATCACTGGTTTGATTCCCTAGACCAGCAGGAATGGCTGAAGTGCCCTTGAGCAAGGCACCTGACCCCCAACTGCTCCACAGACTGCTCTGGGTATGTTGTACGTTACTGTGGATGAGTGTCTGCTAAATGCCTGTAAAGTGGTCCCACTTGAAACTCATCTCATCTCATTATCTGTAGCCGCTTTATCCTGTTCTACAGGGTCGCAGGCAAGCTGGAGCCTATCCCAGCTGACTACGGGCGAAAGGCGGGGTTCACCCCGGACAAGTTGCCAGGTCATCACAGGGCTGACACATAGACACAGACAACCATTCACACCTACGGTCAATTTAGAGTCACCAGTTAACCTAACCTGCATGTCTTTGGACTGTGGGGGAAACCGGAGCACCCGGAGGAAACCCACGCGGACACGGGGAGAACATGCAAACTCCGCACAGAAAGGCCCTCGCCGGCCACGGGGCTCGAACCCAGGACCTTCTTGCTGTGAGGCGACAGCGCTGACCACTACACCACCGTGCCGCCCCCACTTGAAACTAAAAAATGGAAATGTTGGGTTCCACATGAAACTTTTAAGGATTGCATAGAAAGACAAGCTGAAGAACCATTTAAAGTTTTAAATAACACTTTATTATTGGGTTCTATAATCATTTCCCCAGAGAGACAAGACAAAAAATTTTAGGGTTCTAAATAACCATGCAAACTGTTAAGGTTCTTTGGATGGATAAGTCTCCTTGGCTTCTTAAAGTGGTTTTACTTGGAATACTTTCTAATACACTGTGGTTGGGTTCTACAAAAAACTTTCAAGTATTTACTCAGGAAGACAATCTTTATAGTCCATTAGGGTTCTAGATACCAGATTGCACTCTTTGAGAAAATGGATTTTCAAGCATTATTTGGACTGGTAAGAACTCCTAAACTTTCTCAAATCCTTCTCAGATGAGGAAACACTCTGTTGTTGGGTTCTATATGGAATATTTCAGGGGTTCTCCAAGAGAGGCAAGCTGAAGAAACCTACATGATTCTAAATAACAATGTACACCATTGCTTAAAAGTGTTCTTCAATGGTTTTTTGGGTGGAGGAGAGAGGTTGTTAAGAGTTCTGTGCTTTCTGTAGGAGTTTTGTTTGGAATTCTTACTGACAGTGAAATGTTCTGTTGTTAGGATCTACAAAAATATTCAAGTGTTTCCACAGAGTGACAAGACAGTCAATCTTTAAGGGTTCTAAATAACCATGTAAATTGATAGAGAAAAGGTTTCTTTTAGTGTTATTTGGAAGGGATAAGAGTTCCTGACTTCTTCAAGTGGTTTATTAGCTCATCTGGACATAGGCTAGGCTGGATGAGCTTATGCGATCATGTGTCGTCCATCCATCGTCTGTCCATCGTCCGTCTGTTGTCCGTCGTCGTCTATCCACAATTTACAAAAATCACTATTCCTCCTACAGGATTGATCGGATTTCGATCAAACTCACATACAATGTTCCTCAGGTGGGTGTGCATAAAAATTGTCGAGATGGTGGCGCCACCTGTCATATTTAACATTTTATGGGCGTTTAAAAATTTTGGTTGACTCGTCACAGTAAACACTGCTCTTCATGAACTGCTGGAACGTTTTCACTGAAACTCACCCAGAAGACTCTAAAGGCATATTCCAACAAGAGTTGTTCACCAGGTGGTGCCACCTGCCATGGATGAGGCTCACGTGCAAGTTCATGAAAATCGCTACTCCTCCTACAGGAGTGATCAGATTTTGATCAAACTCCTATGGAATGTTGTCCAGGTTGGTGGGTATAAAAGTTGTCAAGACGATGGTGCCACCTGTAATATTTAACATTTTATGGGCATTTGAAATTTTTGGGTGACTCATCACACCAAACACTACTCTTCTTAAACTGCTATGATGTTTTCACTGAAACTCACCCAGAAGACTCTAAAGGCATATTCCAACAAGAGTTGTTCACCAGGTGGCACCACCTGCCATATTTAACATTTTATGGGCGTTTAAAAATTTTGGTTGACTCGTCACAGTAAACACTACTCTTCTTAAACTGCTATGATGTTTTCACTGAAACTCACCCAGAAGACTCTAAAGGCATATTCCAACAAGAGTTGTTCACCAGGTGGCGCCACCTGTCATATTTAACATTTTATGGGCGTTTAAAAATTTTGGTTGACTCGTCACAGTAAACACTGCTCTTCATGAACTGCTGGAACGTTTTCACTGAAACTCACCCAGAAGACTCTAAAGGCATATTCCAACAAGAGTTGTTCACCAGGTGGTGCCACCTGCCATGGATGAGGCTCACGTGCAAGTTCATGAAAATCGCTACTCCTCCTACAGGAGTGATCAGATTTTGATCAAACTCCTATGGAATGTTGTCCAGGTTGGTGGGTATAAAAGTTGTCAAGACGATGGTGCCACCTGTAATATTTAACATTTTATGGGCATTTGAAATTTTTGGGTGACTCATCACACCAAACACTACTCTTCTTAAACTGCTATGATGTTTTCACTGAAACTCACCCAGAAGACTCTAAAGGCATATTCCAACAAGAGTTGTTCACCAGGTGGCACCACCTGCCATGGATGTGGCTACACAGGGGTCACGTGCAATTTCACAAAAATCGCTACTCCTTCCTCAGGATTGATCGGATTTCAAACTCACACACAACGGTGGCCAGTATGAGCTCCAGCCTCATTGAGGCTATTTTTTGGAACATTCTCTTAAAGGGAACCCATTGTTGTTGAAACCTTTGAATGGTTTGTCTTGGCTTCTTGGCTTGGCTTTTTGTCTTGGTTTCACTAAGTAGGCAAGCTGAAGAAACCTTCATGATGCTATATACAATGTACACCATTGTTGAAAATAGTTCTTCAGGGGTTTTTGGATTGTTAAGAGTTCTGTGCTTTCAAAATGGGTTTTAGCTGGAACTTTTTCTGATGGAGAACCTTCTGTTGTAGGGTTCTCTATATTTCTTTTAATGCTTTACTTGGAAAGCCAAGATGAAAGCCTTCTAAATTATATATAATAAAAATGCATTCTGATTTCTTTGTGCTTTTTTTAAGGGTTCTGTAATTTTTACATGAGTTTTATTTGGAACCTTGTCTTAAGGGAAAACACTGTTGTTGGGTTCTACAGATAATCTTTTTAACGGTTTCCCCAGAAAAACAAGCTGAAGAAAACTTTACAGTAAAATATTAATCGCAATTGTCCACTCTTGATGAAAAAGGTTCTTCAGGGGCTTTTTGGCTTGGTCAATGTTCTGCGCTTTCTGTAGGGGTTTCTACTGGAACCCTTTATGTTGGAGAAACAGTCCGTAGTTGGGTTCTACTATGAACATTCAGGTGTTGGCTTAGAAATGCAACCCACCATGCACACAGAACCTACTGGACCCATGTATTTTCAATCCTAGCTGCGCTCCACTGGCTGATTCTTTCCATGTTTCCCTCTCGCTTCCAGCTCACACGTGTTCCAGTCGAGGCTTGCGAGCAGTATTCATCCTGCAACAAGTGTCTGGGCTCCGGGGATCCTCACTGCGGATGGTGTGTGCTGCACAGCATGTAAGTACTTCCTGTTCACACTGCATGCATTCAGCCAGCAGTAAAGTAAAATGAAATGTATTACAAATTTCAATATACTGTAGACAACATACTAGAACCTACATCATACTGTAAATGAACATAAACAGCCATATAGTTCCATAGACACTAATGTTACGATGCATTATAACACACATCGTTAGGGGATTGAATCGAGTCTGTATGAAGAAATACACACACACACACACACACACACACACACACACACACACACACACACACACACACTGGCCTTCTTCTCATCACAGAGAGATGAGTTAGATGCCTTGGGCCCTCAGGGCTTCTGGCACATTTCCCACTTCACCATAAATTGAATTGGATTCTCATCATCTTGTGAAGACCCTGGAGGTGTGTACGTGTCTGTGTGTGTGTCTTCAGGGGGATCTGCAGTTTTCTCAAACTTCCACACCAATACACACCTTTTTCCCCCTTTTTTCTTTTCTTTTTTTCCTCTTGTTTTTTTTTTTAACTAAAGCCTCCCTTATGTGTGTATGCACACACTCACACACACGCACACAAGCACTAAGAAGAAACAGCAAAGTCTGAGAAGGTCACAATGTGGAGAGAGCAAAAACAGAACAGAGGGGCTAAAGCCTGTAAAGGGAAGTGGAAAGGAATCACAGCTGGATTTAGTCATGAGCAATCCAGGCAGATGTTGAGGTCAAGAGAACATTCTATTCTGAATGCAAATTCAGAACAACTGACCAACTTTCAATAATAATAATAATAATAATAATAATAATAACAGATATCATTATACTAATATTATACAGATTGCCGTACAGCTGTCTTGCTTTGCTTTTCTTCCACTGAAGCTCAGCATGTAATATATAAATCAAATCACTAATTTTCTCCTCAATTTGCACAGCATTTAATTTGTTAGCTTTAGAAGCTGTACATACACTCACCGGCCACTTTATTAGGAACACCCCTACATCCACCTGCAGGTGTTCTATGCAGTTCTGTAATCAGCCGATCCCACGACAGTAACACGATGCATTAAATCACGCAGATACAAATCAAGAACTTCAGTTAATGTTCACAATGTTCAAACATCAGAATGGGAAAAATTGTGATCTCACAGTGGAGTGTGACTTTCTTTCACTGTGGTATGGGTGTTGGTTTGAGCCAGATGGTGGTTGGTGGTTTGAGTATTTCAGAAGCTGCTGATCTCCTGGGGTTTTCACACACAACAGTCTCTAGAGTTTACACAGAATGGTGCGAAAAACAAAAAACACTGAGTGAGTGAGCGACAGTTCTGTGGGTGGAAACAAACGCCTTGTTGATAAGAGAGGGTCAGAGGGAAATGGACAGATTGGTTCAAACTGCCAGGAAGGAAAGATATAGCAACTCACATAATCACTCTTTACAACCGTGGTGAACAGAAAAGCATCTCAGCATGCAACAGCAGAACACCACATTGGGTTCCACTCCTGCAGCCAAGAACAGGGATCTTAGCATCAAGAACAAGTTCCTATTAAAGTGGCCAGTGAGTGTACATAAATACAGGAGCTATTACCATTCCTTATTGGGGTAAAAAAAAAAAAACAGACAGGCTACAGCAATAGTGGCTGCTACACACAACTCCAAGCGACACAAGTGACATGTTAATATGAACATGAGATTTGACCGGCATCCAAAACACCAACTGAGGGAATATCTTTTGGAAGAATGGCGTTCATTTGTCCAGTTCCAGAGGTGTGGCTCATGGCAGCCCAGACACTTTACTTACAGACATCTCATCTCATCTCATCATCTCTAGCCGCTTTATCCTGTTCTACAGGGTCGCAGGCAAGCTGGAGCCTATCCCAGCTGACTACGGGCGAAAGGCAGGGTACACCCTGGACAAGTCGCCAGGTCATCACAGGGCTGACACATAGACACAGACAACCATTCACACTCACATTCACACCTACGCTCAATTTAGAGTCACCAGTTAACCTAACCTGCATGTCTTTGGACTGTGGGGGAAACCGGAGCACCCGGAGGAAACCCATGCGGACACGGGGAGAACATGCAAACTCCGCACAGAAAGGCCCTCGCCGGCCACGGGGCTCGAACCCGGACCTTCTTGCTGTGAGGCGACAGCGCTAACCACTACACCACCATGCCGCCCTACTTACAGAAATGATGTTGTTTTTTCCTTTTAATTTGTCACCCGTCTGTAATTTCATGTTGAATTTGGGAGCACAGTTTGGCTGATTTGCATTCTAAAATTTAGAGCAGGTGTTTAATACAGGGCGGCACGGTGGTGTAGTGGTTAGCGCTGTCGCCTCACAGCAAGAAGGTCCGGGTTCGAGCCCCGTGGCCGGCGAGGGCCTTTCTGTGCGGAGTTTGCATGTTCTCCCCGTGTCCGCGTGGGTTTCCTCCGGGTGCTCCGGTTTCCCCCACAGTCCAAAGACATGCAGGTTAGGTTAACTGGTGACTCTAAATTGACCGTAGGTGTGAATGTGAGTGTGAATGGTTGTCTGTGTCTATGTGTCAGCCCTGTGATGACCTGGCGACTTGTCCAGGGTGAACCCCGCCTTTCACCCGTAGTCAGCTGGGATAGGCTCCAGCTTGCCTGCGACCCTGTAGAACAGGATAAAGCGGCTACAGATAATGAGATGAGATGAGATGTTTAATACAATGGGGCAGTTCGGCTTCAGCGAGGTCAAGTTTGGGTGCATGCGCATTGTTGCCCATGTATGGCAGAAACGAGAAATGGTGGTCAGTTGCTGTGTTGTAGGACACACAAACCGATTTGTGAAAGGAAGCAATATAAAGTTCTTTCGCTTTCCCCTTGGGAAAAGACATTGACAGGCATGGATTAGAGTGTTGAACAGGAAAAATTTTGTACCTAAAGAACATTCCAGGGTATGCAGTGCCCATTTTGTAAGTGGTTGGCCAGACTTTGTGAACCTGCAAGACATTGATTGTGCACCTTCAGTATTTACTTACAAGGAAAAATCGGTCACCCCGTTGCAGCAAAAGAGATCTGAAAGAGCAACTAGACAACGTATAGCGAAGGTAAGCTCCTACTGTTGCTGTTAGTCCTGGGTTTGACTTTAAACTATAACCGGTGGTGACTCTCAGGTCCAGGAGGACTTGAGTATTGGGGAAAGTGAAGTTACCCCTTAATCCCCATTGCTCCCAGGTCCGCTCTGACCCAGAGTGGTAGCACCTGCCTGGGTTCCAGCCAGGCCCGTTTCAAGCTATTTGGGGGCCCTAGGCAAAGGGGGATCTGGGGCCCATAATTATCCCCCCCTCGACGAAAGGCCTTATGGCCGCCTACCCACTGAAGACTTAATAAATAAACATCACACATATTGTAATCATTCTTACGATTTTTACTTAATAAATGAACTCTTTACATTATTATAAATAATTATCAAACCCAATTAAACACAAGAATAGACAAAATATACACACACACACACACACACACACACAAGACAAAGTAATATAAAATGTGCAAATAACACAACACTAAATATTTACAGTATATACACAAGTAGAAATAACTTCAAATGGTGATTAAATGATTACAAACATGAATAAGAATCTTAATAAGAACCAGCGCACACAGAAAAGTGCAAAAGGGCAAAAGGTATAGAAAAACACATAAAAATTTAAGAATACACAACTAGAATCATGGGCAAAATGTCTAAAACTGCTGCTTGCGGGCTTTGGCTTCAGCAAAGGCAGCCACAATACCCTCCATGTCCAAAGACCTGCGGACATCACATTCAACTGACATCAGTGCCAGTCCGGAGAGCCTTGGCTCAGTTGAATATTCGAAAGGGCTCTGCATCTATGCATTACGTTCACGTTCTGGTTCAGTCATGATGCATGGAATTCTTGCAGAGGTTACTATAATCAGAGAAAATGGCAAGGGCTGTCCTTCCTTCCCATGGAAGCAAAAACAATACAGAGACACAAGCGAAGCAAACTTGCCATGTTGTAGCCATTAGCCGTGCTGATCGCAGCAGGGCTTCCTTGCAGAAAGTTCGGGTTTCTTCGCTGAATTACTGCATTAATATCCGACCAAGGTCACAAACGTAGCCTATTTATGTAAAAAAGAGCTTTCTTGTGAGCCATCCCCTGTCCTACTCCATTCATGCTCACGACACACTAGCTACTTCTGATGAAAGCCATGCAGCTCGCTGAAACTAACTCTGACTCTGACATTTTGATAAACACAATAAGTTAATCTGGGAGAAGTTGACAGTCTTTCACCTATTTGTGTGGCACATATTAGAATTTTTAGCCAGTCCTTGCAAGTTTGTAAGCCTGTTGTGCATGACAACGTTTACATCACTGTTATAAACACTGTCTACAAGATAACTACCATTAACGTAAGCTAGCTACCAAATTTGCTTGTCGACCCGCTTGGTATTAATGAGTGTGTACATTCTCACTTACCAGTGTCTTCTTTTTTTCTGTCTTCCTCTTCCCTTTTCTTCTTTCTCTTCTGGCTCCCTGAGGGGTAATTTCGCTTCATATTTGAGTTTGTTGTTTTTTTTTTTGCCGCGGAGCTCTGCAACCACTTGACTGGACGGAGATGGGCATTGAGGGGTTGACAACAGACTGTCATTGCACTTTTCGGCCAAAGCATGTAGGGAGGCGCTGTTGTGCATTAGGGAGCCGCCCTTGGAACTAGGGTATTTCAACAAGTGTCATTAGGCGCTGCGCTGCCGCACTCAAAAAGTTGTCATTGCTATTGAATACATAACCAGTCGTTCGGCAGCGGGGGCCCTTCGAGGGCTGGGGCCCTAGGCAATTGCCAAGTCTGCCTACCTTGTTGCAACGGGTCTGGTTCCAGCTACGGGTTAAATAGTGCATCACCAATAAGGCGCTGGCAGCAGGGCGCTTTTCAGTGCACTGTGGCAAATGAACCCAACAGGGTCAGTGGTGCACCACCAGATGGCATGCAGAAGAGCCACTCAAATGGCCAACGGATGGCATCACTCAGCAAGTCAGTTGTCACTCTGGGGCAACTTTTATACCATCAGGTCTGTGGCACTTTTGTGCACCACTTGGCATCAGGTCTGGAGGTTCAGAGAGACAACCTTTGTCTTACCTTACTGTGCGTCTGGAGGTTCAGAGAGACATCGTTTGTCTTACCTTACTGTGCAAGGTGCATCATTAGGAGAGGAGAATAGTATGCGAGAGCTCACGAGGCCAGACATTCCGTGGCGGCTCAGCTAGGCCGTTCGTGCTGCCGCTGCGGACGACTCTGGCGCTCTGGTGTGGGCTTCATGGCCCATCTGCATTTCTGCGCATCCTAATGAAGCTGTCATCATCGCTAACGAAGGACAGCCGACAGCTGTCGCTGTTTACAACACTTCAGAGCACACAATTAAATCGTCGAGCTGATAATCGACATGGGGACTCTTCGTTGTTGTTTCTTTTCATGTATACAGGTAATGAGGTATTAGCCATGGAGTGTAGAGTGTTATTGTTATCAGAAAATGAGGTCACTTCTTCCTCCTTTACCCTCCATAGTGTCTTTTCAGTGATGACAGTACCCTCTCCCCCCACACAAATTTATGTATCAGTATTTATGTGTTAACACGGGGACTAACCTCACTACACACCAGCTCTTGGATGTCAGTTTCGTCAAAGTGCTTGACGCCTCTGTCCAGGCACTTGCTGTGGAAAATCGTGGCCGGAACAACATGGTGAACATTGGGGGAATGTACCGTAACTGACCATTGGGTTTAGCTTGTAGCTGACATCTTCGAATCTCTCGGATGAGTCTGTGGTTTGGTTTTCTCTGCCCGTTCCTGGACATACGTTTTCTGAGTTACCGACTTGAATGATTTCCTCAATCAGCTGTGCTTTATTTAGTTACCGTGGTTTCAATCCTAAATCTTTACAAATTTCATAACGTTCACTCAATTTGAGGCGCGATATTGGTTGTCTCTCGCTGACAGGTATTTGTTTACATGTTGAACTAGCCGTGCTGTCTTGCTTCTGCCGTGCAATCTGGTCAGCGCGCATGTGCGGCACAATTCTTGCGTTTTCTCGGGTCTATTGACTTTTTTTTTGTACTTTATCAGGAAGATGCAGTTAGAAAAATGAGTCCTGGTTGAAATGAGAACGTACTGAGAGAAACCTGCTGATTCTGTCATTGCTGTTGAGTTGCCTGTTGCTCTCACAGGACACATGAAAGCATTTGTGGGCACAGGAATGGGATTTTGGATCTCAGCTTGGCTTAGCTCAGGGACACTTTAAAAGTTGTTTTCTCTCTCTCTCTCTCTCTTTGTTGTTCAGTGCATTAGCAGAGAAAGGTGAGACTGGGAGCTTAAATAGCATGTCTGTGTTCCAGTCCTCCAGAGACTCTCAGACCTCTCAGTAACATTCCTCTACCCGCTGCCCGTACTGCACCAGCCCGAGCCACTCCTCCTCTAGTGGGCAGAGTTCCAGCTTTGATCCTTGTTCGAATACAGACACAGACGGAGCTTTTTCTCAGGCTATTTATAGCTTTTTGTATAGCAGAGCTGTTTGTAGACAGAAACCCAGCCTGCCTGTAATCTCTTGGTTACCTGATATGAAAAGTACTTCATTTCTACAATTTACTTGAATCTTGAACGTGTAATTAAAAAATTAATGCTTTAAAATGAGCACTTTCACGCTGGTGTATTGTCACGCCATTAAATCTCAACTTGATTGCGAATTTCAAACATTGTCAGTCACGTATTTGCTCAAATATCTATCCAATCAGATATATTAATGGGACTTTGGCCAGAGTTGAAGCTTTTGAAACACATAAATGTGTTGACTGCTGTGATTTGATACAAATCAAAGATCAACCAAAAATAGACCAACGTCCTCAACGCCCTCCGACAAGCCAGTTTGCATCAGTCAGGCACTCGTACTGGACATTCTTGGACGTCTTTGACTCAGTTAACGCTAGGATTATACTAGAAATAATGAGAAATGAAGTGTAAATATTTATACAGTACTACAGCACTGTCGAAGTCTCCATTGAATGAATGACTTTATTTAAACATGATAAGTTGATCAGCAGAGCTGGTGGGGTCATGCATGTACAGATACAAATAATTACAAATACAGAAAAAAACCCTAAAAATATCTACAATCTTCTAAAAAAAAACCCAACCTTAAAATCTGTTAATTATCTTCACATTAAATTAATTAACAGTATACATAACTATTATCTTTGTGTGTAGTTACAGCTAAAATAGGATCAAAGTTTATTCTGCTAATGTCAAATTTAGATAGTAAATGCTTGAATTTGTTTAGGTTATTGGCCGTTGATTAATTGCGAGAGCGACTGTTCCACGCTATCGCTCCTCTGTATCATATAGTCGGCATGTCAGGTGAAAATTCAAAGTCAATCCAAATTGCTTGAAACTGCTCTCATTGCATTCAGAACTGAACTCAGAACAACATACTTTTTACAGAATTAAAATATGTTTATCCATTCTTGAGATATTACAAATCAAAGATTGAAGAAACGGCTGAAAACGGCCGTAATATTCCGTATGAGGATCACATGGTCCAAAATGGGCCTCATTAACCAATGAGATCAATTTTTTTTTCTTAATAACTTTTCTATTTTTCAAGATGTTTACATGGAAATTGGCAGCACATAGATGGTTGTATACTGAATACAAAGTCTGAAAAATTAGTAAAAGCAAATTATGCAACTTAGTATTTAACTAATATTGATTATGCTCATTAGGTAAAAACATTAAATCGATACACTCAATAAAAAAGTAATAAAAGATTATTTCTAATCCCCTCTTTGTGCTCTGTAGGCCTTTGTATTTCTCAAAAGTAGAGCCTACTAGTGTTTATATGAAAGAATATAAATGATTATTTTGATTAATATTCACAGCTTTCAAGGCGAACCTCGAAAAAACTGTCTGATCCACATCCAATAAACAATTCACATTAACTCAACTGAAATCGACACTCGCGTTTCTGACTTCTGTTTTTTTTTTATCTCATTCCGACGACTAATATCTCAATATTTTTCATCAAAACAACTCCAGTTATATTCTAAAATAGTTATTTATTTACAGGAATCAGTTTGGTTTGAAAAAATAAGTAGGTAAAGCTACGAAAACTCACTTCAAAGTCTCCCGTGAATCTGAACATCAAAATTAGCAGATGGAAAATTTTGCTGAATCCTTCATCAGAGACAGTGAGAGCGAGAGAACATCCCTATAAAAGTGATCTGATTGATATTGATAAGTAATCCAGTGGGAAACTGATCAGGAGAGAGAGAGAGAGAGAGAGACAGAGAGAGCCTGACCACTTTCCCGTGACTCAAAAAGAAAAGCACCGGCAGTTTCCTGACGTCCCGCGAGCAGAGTTTTTACTCTGTTGTACCGACTTCAACCTGCCGTTACTCCCAAAGTCCTGAACAGATCTTAACCAGATACATTTCTTTGGAAAGCAGCGATTATAAGCTTTTTAATGATCGTATTCACAATAGAAAATATTCAAGAGTTAAGCAATGACAGGTTTGGAAACTTAGATGAGCGTCTGCATGCGGAATTTTCACACCACGCCCAGCGAACGTCTGATACGCCTACATATAGAGTTCCTAATATAGTTCATTTCTGGACTTGGAAGAACTATGTCTCTATTCTGATTGGTTATAAGGTCAGATGGACATATGACGCGGTACGCGGTGGTCCGGATCACCGTATTTTCCATACAAAACGAGGGCATTAATTAATTATTTTTCCTGGATTGTGGTCCGGTTCACCGTATGCTGTATTATATTACGATATAAATAAAAACTTACCAAAATCATACTGTGTTTGTCATTTAATACGAGTTTTTTTACAAAGTCGTACATCATTTGTTATTTTTTCTCAAACCGGAAGAGAAATGCATGCGTAAAACACACGCGCAATAAAAGATACCAGTTCTAACGCATGTAAAAAAGCGGGAGCTGCCACGAGGGAAGTGAAAAATAATTTTACCAACTTTCGTCATTATGTCTCAGGGTGGTTATGAACAGCTTCTAAGGAATAAGAAAAAATGTGCTAGAGACTACAAAGCAACAGAAGAAAGGGCAAAGGAAAGAATTTATTCTAAATTAGGGGAAGAAGTAGCTGAAAATTTAAAATTTATTTGTCTTCTGAACTTGGTGGTCCGGACCACACCTGAAAACGGCGTGGTCCGGACCACAACGGTAGTCCGGACCACCGCGTACCGCGTCATATGTAGACTAAATAGTCAGTTCTCAGTATACTTACATACAAGTGTAAATTACATTTTAACCTTGGTCTTGATATAAAACTATGAGAGTCCTTTTGTCAGTCTACAAAACAAAAAGAGTACCAAATGGTCTTCTCCTTTAATGGTTTTTAACCAAAAATGAAGTGCTGGCCAGCAAAAGAAAAATTATATCAAGCTCTCTGTATAAAATGTGAAGGGGTGTGTTTGCCTTCAATAACCAGAATGGTCCAAAGGGTGGCATAGCAGCAGCTATCCTCCTCAAGGGCCACAGGGAAATGGCAGCAGTCCATCCACGAGCAAAGAAACGGCACAATCAGCAACACAAGATGAACGAGTGCAGAGCATGGCACGCATACAGTGGTGCTTGAAAGTTTGTGAACCCTTTAGAATGTTCTATATTTCTGCATAAATATGACCTAAAACATCATCAGATTTTCACACAAGTCCTAAAAGTAGATAAAGAGAACCCAGTTAAACAAATGAGACAAAAATATTATACTTGGTCATTTATTTATTGAGGAAAATTATCCAATGTTACATATCTGTGAGTGGCAAAAGTATGTGAACCTCTAGGATTAGCAGTTAATTTGTAGGTGAAATTAGAGTCAGGTGTTTTCAATCAGTGGGATGACAATCAGGTGTGAGTGGGCACCCTGTTTTATTTAAAGAACAGGGATCCATCAAAGTCTGATCTTCACAACACATGTTTGTGGAAGTGTATCATGGCACAAACAAAGGAGATTTCTGAGGACCTCAGAAAAAGCGTTGTTGATGCTCATCAGGCTGGAAAAGGTTATAAAACCATCTCTAAAGAGTTTGGACTCCACCAATCCACAGTCAGACAGATTGTGTACAAATGGAAGAAATTCAAGACCATTGTTACCCTCCCCAGGAGTGGTCGACCAACAAAGATCACTCCAAGAGCAAGGCATGCAATAGTTGGTGAGATCACAAAGGACCCCAGGGTAACTTCTAAGCAACTGAAGGCCTCTCTCACATTGGCTAATGTTAATGTTCATGAGTCCACCATCAGGAGAACACTGAACAACAATGGTGTGCATGGCAGGGTTGCAAGGAGAAAGCCACTGCTCTCCAAAAAGAACATTGCTGTTCATCTGCAATTTGCTAAAGATCATGTGGACAAGCCAGAAGGTTATTCGAAAAATGTTTTGTGGACGGATGAAACCAAAATAGAACTTTTTGGTTTAAATGAGAAGCGTTATGTTTGGAGAAGGGAAAACACTGCATTCCAGTGTAAGAACCTTATCCCATCTGTGAAACATGGTGGTGGTAGTATCATGGTTTGGGCCTGATTTGCTGCATCTGGGCCAGGACGGCTTGCCATCATTGATGGAACAATGAATTCTGAATTATACCAGAAAATTCTAAAGGAAAATGTCAGGACATCTGTCCATGAACTGAATCTCAAGAGAAGGTGGGTCATGCAGCAAGACAACGACCCTAAGCACACAAGTCGTTCTACCAAAGAATGGTTAAAGAAGAATAAAGTGAATGTTTTGGAACAGCCAAGTCAAAGTCCTGACCTTAATCCAATGGAAATGTTGTGGAAGGACCTGAAGCGAGCAGTTCATGTGAGGAAACCCACCAACATCCCAGAGTTGAAGCTGTTCTGTACGGAGGAACGGGCTAAAATTCCTCCAAGCCGGTATGCAGGACTGATCAACAGTTACCGCAAACGTTTAGTTGCAGTTATTGCTGCACAAGAGGGTCGCACCAGATACTGAAAGCAAAGGTTCACATACTTTTGCCACTCACAGAAATGTAATATTGGATAATTTTCCTCAGTAAATAAATCTCATTATCTCTAGCTGCTTTATCCTGTTCTACAGGGTCACAGGCGAGCTGGAGCCTATCCCAGCTGACTACGGGCGAAAGGCAGGGTACACCCTGGACAAGTCACCAGGTCATCACAGGGCTGACACATAGACACAGACAACCATTCACACTCACATTCACACCTACGCTCAATTTAGAGTCACCAGTTAACCTAACCTGCATGTCTTTGGACTGTGGGGGAAACCGGAGCACCCGGAGGAAACCCACGCGGACACGGGGAGAACATGCAAACTCCGCACAGAAAGGCCCTCGCCGGCCCCGGGGCTCGAACCCGGACCTTCTTGCTGTGAGGCGACAGCGCTAACCACTACACCACCGTGCCACCAATAAATAAATGACCAAGTATAATATTTTTGTCTCATTTGTTTAACTGGGTTCTCTTTATCTACTTTTAGGACTTGTGTGAAAATCTGATGATGTTTTAGGTCATATTTATGCAGAAATATTGAAAATTCTAAAGGTGGTAGAAATTGGCAACTGGACTTGCTTGAAAATTCTTGAAAACGTTTCACCTCTCGTCCAAAAGGCTTCCTCAGTTCATCAAGAACTGAGGAAGCCTTTTGGACGAGAGGTGAAACGTTTTCAAGAATTTTCAAGCAAGTCCAGTTGCCCATTTCTACCACCCACAGTTTACTATGACCTGGATGATTGAGAATCTTCACAGACAAAATTCTAAAAGGTTCACAAACTTTCAAACACCCCTCTATGACCATCTGCGCTTGCTTTTATCTCAATATTAAACATTGAGAGTTCAACGCCTGATATATTAAATGAAAAAAGAAACATTACTCAGTAAAACTATGTCAGGTAAACTAACACACTTCAGAAACTTAACTCAAGTCAGCATGAGATGGCTCAAAACGCCACATTTTGAACAAAAGGCTAATTTGTAGAATCCGCCTAACATGGTGGCTAATTAATGATTAGCTTAACTCGTAGTTAGCATGACAATAACCTTAATTTTGTTATTCAAACTTAACACAATTATCACAATGTAGGCAACGTTATCTATTAAATATAAATGCTCACCTAGCAAGGAAACATCACATAATCAGGTGACACGAGGCAAGCGAGTTCAGAGCATGGCACACAAATGTTTACTGTGCTGCAGCTATGACCATCTGAGCCTGCAATCCCCACTAGGAACGCTAATAGACAATAAACAAGCCAGCAGTCGTAAAGCTACTGTAATATGATAATGTTGTAACACTTAAAAGGGAAATACACACAAAAACAATGATGATATGGCAGCGTAAGCTGACTGAAATTACAGCAGAGTTACATTTACACTTTGTTTCTATTTCTCAGTAACACGACAGTTTTTAGCTCATCCAACCTTTGCCCAGGCCGGGTGAGTTTATGCGATCACACATCGTCCGTCCGTCGTCGCCCGTCCACAATTTACAAAAATTGCTACTCCTCCTACAGGATTGATCGAATTTTCATCAAACTCACACAGGTGGGTGTGTATAAAAGTTGTCAATACAGTGGAACCACCTGTCATATTTACGATTTTATGGGCGTCTGAAATTTTTGGGTGACTCGTCACATTAAACACTACTCTTCGTAAACTGGTGGGATGTTTTCACTGAAACTCACCCAGAAGACTCTAAAGACATATTCCAACAAGAGCTGTTCACCAGGTGGCGCCACCTACCATGGATGCGGCTACACAGGGGTCATATGCAATTTCATGAAAATCACTACTCCTCCTACTGGGTTGATCGGATTTCAAACTCACAGCAACAACAGTGGCCGGTTAGCCTGGGAAATCCCATGCTGCTTTGCACAATCGTTCCGATCTGAAAAGACAGCATGGAAACTATGGTCTAAAGGCTCGCCTGAGTTAGGGAGCCAATCAGAGAGTGGGGAGGGGTGGAAAGACGGTGACGCGTACTACTCGACAAACGGAAGCTTGTAGTTTATTTGGGACTGTTTACGGATCACATTTAACATGGCGGCGAGCGATACGAACCAAACTTTCGATCAAGCTTTAGACACTGTTCTGAACAGTTTAGAGCGAAAGTTTGTTTTAAAAAAAGAACAGTTTTGTTTTGCCTTCTCTTTCTCTTTCCTTCTCTTCTTCGCCTCTTCGTCTTCTTTGTTGCTCTAACTACGTCACCGGGTACAACTGCCATGATTGGCCATGGGCTACGTATACGCCAAATGATAGACATTCGCAAAGTCCAATTAACGGCCGTTGACAATCGTAAACCACACCTCCCCTACGAGAAATTCAATAGGCGGATTCCAGACCATATTTCACTTGTGATATGGTCTGGTGTTAACCAGACTAGTGGCTGGTATGAGTTCCAGCCTCATTGAACGACATAAAACGACTGTTATAGCGTACAGTATATAATAACGCTAAGGAACTATGTTTATGGGTGTTCTGTAACATTACATGTAACTATAAATGCATAAAAAGTGCTATTCTTTAATACATAATAAATGTATTAGTGATGGCAAATTGCGGTGGTATCAGTGGAATAAAACACTTAATCATCCACTTGGTTACACCGCCCTGTTTGTGGTTATTTTCCGATTTCTGTACATCCTGAAGTGTTTTATTGAAGCAACACCTGATGGTTTCTGGTTATATTTAGTTATTAAAGGTTAGTTATGTTTTGTAATGCTGATGCAGACTTCTTACACTCACCACTCCTCTTTCATGCTACTGTGGTCAGTGATTTAATTCACGAGGTGATTATCTAAACAGAAGTCATTGATCGTTTCCTGCCAAGAGGATTTCTGGATGTCGTCCACGCTGATGTACTGAGGGAGTGTGGCTGTAATGACCTGGCTGTATTTAAAAGAAAAGAGCTAATTGGCAGCTACAGAGCAGGCTGTCAAAGAGAGGCAGATATATATCAAATCTCTCTCTCTCTCTCTCTCTCTCTCTCTCTCTCTCTCTCTCTCTCAGCCAGCTTTCAGTCTCTTCCTAAAGGGTGAGAAAAAAAATAGCAGTTTAAAAGGACAAAAACATGCCCATTTTGGCAGTTAGCCTCAGGGAGATGGGAGGCCCTCAACATAACAGGCCTTTATAGAGGAATAGAGTGTAGTCATGCGAGCCGGAGTGGAATCACGAATCACGCAGCTGGAACCATGACGGCTGTTTAGCTGTGTGCATTCCATCTCAGTCCCTTGCATTTTGCACTGTGTATTGGGTTTAGTCACTTTCTAGAATGTTCTTGTTAGTCTTCCGGCAGTTGTTTTTAGCTCCGACTCTGACTTTCTCTGAATGTCTTGCTTTTGCTCTCTTGTTCCCTGGAATTGACCCACCAGAGTATCTGATCAAAACTGGCAACTCAGAACCAGTTGATCTCCCAAGGAGTTTACCGTTCCCACTCCTCCACATACTTAACCAGGACTCATTTATCTCATCTCATTATCTCTAGCCACTTTATCCTGTTCTACAGGGTCACAGGCAAGCTGGATCCTATCCCAGCTGACTACGGGTGAAAGGCGGGGTACACCCTGGACAAGTCGCCAGGTCATCACAGGGCTGACACATAGACACAGACAACCATTCACACTCACATTCACACCTACGCTCAATTTAGAGTCACCAGTTAACCTAACCTGCATGTCTTTGGACTGTGGGGGAAACCGGAGCACCCGGAGGAAACCCACGCGGACACGGGGAGAACATGCAAACTCCACACAGAAAGGCCCTCGCCAGCCACGGGGCTCGAACCCGGACCTTCTTGCTGTGAGGCGACAGCGCTAACCACTACACCGCCGTGCTGCCACCAGGACTCTGCATTTTTAAAAACATATATTTTCATATTTTCACCTCATTTTGGTCTCTCGTCCACATGATGGCAGCGTTTTTTGAATCACTGGAAAGGAAGCTTTTCAAAAACACTCTAAAAGATGGAGAAATTTGAACACTTAACTCGTCCATTGTTTCCATCCTTTATCTCTGTTGCTTATCCAGTGCGGGTTGTTGATGAACTGGCGAGAGGCGAGGTACACCCCGTACAGGTCGCTAATCTATCACAGGGCTAACACTGAGACATGGACACTCAATTTAGAGTAGCCAGTTTACCTAATCTGTATGCCTTTGGTATGTGGGAGGAAACCCGTACAGGCATGAGGAGAATACGCAAACTCCACCGTGAGTCAGCTGGGAGAATCGAGCCTGGAACCTGCTTGCTGTGAGGCGACAGTGCAAACCACCGCTCTAACACGCTGCCTTCAAAAGCATACAAACGAACATTTTAGACATTTAGCAGACGATCTTATCCAGAGCGACGTACAACACACCCAGACCAGTCTGGGGAGGAGTTGGGGGTTAGGTGCCTTGCTCAAGGGCACTTCAGCCATTCCTGTTGCTCCAGGGAATTGAACAGGTGACCTTTTGGTCCTAAAGCTGCTTTTCTAACCATTAGGCCATGGCGTTCCCAGATCAAATGGCAAATGAAATGTATGCTTTGCCTGTCCACATGAAAACTAGAAGGCCACTCAGCACTTAGTAGAGTGCATACCTGTACAGAGTCACATATTATCAGAATCAAAATCAAATCACTTGAACCGAGGATAATATTAAACCTGTCCACCAAATTTCATCCAAATCCGTTCACTAATTTTTGAGTTACGTTGGGAACAGACAAAAAAATCCTGAATCTGTGTACATATCCAGATTTTAATCAAAATCTAAACAATTGTTCCTTTGCCCGTGGATCATCTTTCCTTACAAAATCCATTTAGTACTTTTTGAGTTACGTTGGGGAAAAAACAAAGTTGAAAACATAACCTCCTCCAACAAAGTTGGTGGAAATAATGAAGTAACATTTTTGCTACATTTGGACCTCCTGTACACATGAGGGCGCCATTGTGAGTCACCGAATTATGATATCACATATGTTGTGAATGTGCTCGGACCACTCTGTTACTTTGACAGTTGTTTTCCTTTTTCTGTTTAATTATTACACCCTTATGTGAGGAATGTGTATCGCCTGGTACAATGATTTCCAATCCAAGATTGTTGTGGCTGTTGATATTTCCGTGAATATCTTTTTATTCACGGATATGTGATTATTTTCTGTGAAATATCAATAAGAGTTCGGGTTCCCTACAGTTTTACAGCTCTTCACATTATTCTTCAACAGTTTACGACATACTCTCACCACCTGCTGGTATTTTTTGAACGATGGTAATTATGAACTTTGGCAGTCCAAACGTTTAATTGTTTTACACTTCTTAATTTTTTATCCGTGATGCATCATCCGTATGAAATCGGTAACCAATCTGTAATATACTGAAACGTCCGTGACCAATCCATAAATTATTAGCATCCATTATGCATCCATATTAAAATCCATAACCACTCCGTATTTTGTATCCTTTTTTATTATATTTCTGTAATCCATGACCTATCTGTATTATATCAACCACCGGAGTGTGTGCATGGGTTGTTTTGGAGTCCAAACTGTACAGTACGACCCGGAATAATGTGCTACTACTTGGAAAAAAATTCCATGACTATTCCTAAATTGCATGCATTTATTTCCCTGAGTGTCAGGACCAAGTGGGATTATAGTGGGGATTATAGTTATGGTGTTTCTGCTCCAGACTGGAACTCAATTCAGGCGGAGGGATCGTCAGAGTTGGAGTTAGAGGTACAGTTATACAGTAGTTATTGGTATTGTGGAGCCGGGCCCTTAAAGGAGAACTGAAGGCAAATTTTTTATTATCAAAATTCTATTTATCTCGTTTTATTAAATATTGGAATGCATGTTTGATCGCTATTTTGTCGCTGCTATAGCAAGTTCTGAGTGTTTGAAATATGCTCTGCAATATATCAGTCCATATGTCAAAGCAACGGCTGTAAACGAGATTTGTTGAGACCTGTGCGAGACATCGTAGGATGGAAGTGAAACGTACAGCGGAAATCAAAGTGACCAACATTTGCCAACGTTGTCAAAAGATGCGCGCGCCCTCTTTCGAATGCTGATGTGATCAAGCCGGAAGTTTTGTTTGTTTTGATAGCAATCAGGAAAGTTTGAAAATAGTATGCAGTAATCGTCATTTAAACTCGTTTTTGTGAAGTATTTCATTTGGAAAACAGTTTTCAAAATGGCGGCACTGATAGCTGGCTGACACTTCACTTCACGTTTCGAAGTCTCGCACAAGTCTCGTGAAGATCGCGCGGATAAGCGACGCCTGCCGTGGACCAAACGAACTAAATTCAACACGGCTAAAAACCGAATAGGCCGATAAGTATAATATTTAATTGCGATTAGTTGTCAATACGAGTCACGATGTAAGGTTACTAAAACCGAAAACGTAATTGAATAACACGTTAATTAAGAAATAAAGCAAGTTTAAAAATGACTTCAGTTCTCCTTTAAACTCAGATTTAACAGAACATGTTAGGTATAGGTACGTTGTAAAGTCTCATGATGATGTTAGCGCTGATGGGAGGAAATAACTCGAGTATTAAATGAACCTAATTACAGTATATGTGTTTGAATAGTTCAGCGGTAAAAGTTACTACCTCAGTGTTATTACAGTGACACTGCTTTGATCCTGCGCTGGGGTTGAGTGGTTTTATTCCATTCAGCGCTTTGAAAATATACAATCAAATCATGTTAGATGTTGAAAAACAGATTGTCTTAATGGAACTGATGTACACAATTGAATTAATAAAATTCAGTTAGCTTTTTTTTCTCCAGTGTACAGCGCAACCTGTCCTGCTCCTATGTTTCTGTGCTCTAATCCAACAGGCTCCAAAGAAAATTAAAATCATAACTCAAACCTGATATTTCCCCCCACATTGTTTTAAGAATGCGATGATTTGATGAAACCCATGGCACAGTGGATCAATAAGGATGGTAACAGAGGGAGAGAGAGAGAGAGAGAGAGAGAGAGAGATGTATGTGACTGTCAGGGCAATGATCTGCACCTTCATGCTCTAAACAATAACGAACGTTTTCAGTTACGTCTGATGTATTCAGGCTGAATCGAAGCAAGAGAGACAAGAGGTTAAAGAACAAAACCCTTCTTCGATAGTCTATTTTTTCTGTGTAGGCATTTAGAAGTGATAGATGTGTTTTATTCAACATGTTTAACAGTTATTCCATGAAATCGAGTCGTCCATGAGCTGATAGCGCTATAATCCATGTACGACGAGATTGAGTGGAATAACTGTTTTATTCTATCCACATTCACTGGATTTTGAGAAACAGAGCATTTTTATTTTTATTTTTTGCAAATTCGATAAACAAAAACTTTTTCCAAAATGTCCGACAAAATAATTTCCGCTTAGAATGTAAACAAGCTGGCGAAATGACAGGAGCAATTTGTGAAAAATGCGATAATAATAATTCTTGAAAAATTAAAAAAGATACACTACCGTTCAAAAGTTTGGGGTCACCCAGACAATTTTGTGTTTTCCATGAAAAGTCACACTTTTATTTACCACCATAAGTTGTAAAATGAATAGAAAATATAGTCGAGACATTTTTCTGGCCATTTTGAGCATTTAATCGACCCCACAAATGTGATGCTCCAGAAACTCAATCTGCTCAAAGGAAGGTCAGTTTTATAGCTTCTCTAAAGAGCTCAACTGTTTTCAGCTGTGCTAACATGATTGTACAAGGGTTTTCTAATCATCCATTAGCCTTCTGAGGCAATGAGCAAACACATTGTACCATTAGAACACTGGAGTGAGAGTTGCTGGAAATGGGCCTCTATACACCTATGGAGATATTGCACCAAAAACCAGACATTTGCAGCTAGAATAGTCATTTACCACATTAGCAATGTATAGAGTGGATTTCTGATTAGTTTAACGTGATCTTCATTGAAAAGAACAGTGCTTTTCTTTCAAAAATAAGGACATTTCAAAGTGACCTCAAACTTTTGAACGGTAGTGTATGTTCTTACCATCAAATATTTTTATTCCATATTTTGTTGGGGTTTTTTTTGTTTTGTTTTTTTGGGTTTTGTTTTCGAATCGAGTTTTTATTTCGTCCTCAGTTGGTTCAGCAACACGCTCCGCCATTTTTCTTTTCTCTACTCACGGTATATGATCTGATATCCTAGTAGTAGAGTAGCCAATCAGAGCGCACGATTGCTCAAATCCAGTGAATGTGGAGAGAATAAATGTTTTTATATATCTTATTTATTTGTCTTGCTGGAAAGACTGCTGTCATCAAGTTGAGAAAATACCTGATTCCTCGGATGTATATTTTTGTTAATATTAGGACATTTTTTATGACTCTTTCCCGCCTTGCTGTAATTTTAACTAAACATTTTACACAAAGATAGTGTTCAAGGCACTAAATAAAACTGACATAAACGTTTATAAAGGCTGATTCCAAAAGGCCTCAGCTGTCACATAGACTGCTTTTGCTTACTTTAATGGTTAGTTTTTATAACACATCATTCGAGTGATATAGACGTGCACTATGACGTTTTTTCTGACTGACTTTATAATGTTTTATACCAAAGGACTGTTTTAGACAAAGGGAAAGACTTCAGGATGGTTTCTCAGTGATCAAGCTGTATTTTTTATGTCAGAGAGAGAGAGAGAGAGAGAGAGAGAGAGAGAGAATGAGTGAGTGAGAGTCAAAGAGAGATAGAGAGAGACAGTCAGACAGAGAGACAGAGAGAGAGAGAATGAGTAAGAGAGAGACAGACAGAGAATGAGTGAAAGAGAGAGACAGACAGAATGAATGAGTGAGAGACAGAGAGAGACAGTCAGACAGACAGACAGAGAGAAAGAGAGACAGAGTGAGTGAATGAGAGACAGACAGACAGACACTGAGAGAGAGACAGTCAGACAGACGGACAGAGAGAGAGAGAGAGAGAGAGAGAGAGAGAGAGAGAGAGAGAGAGACAGACAGATATATATAGAGAGAGACAGACAGAGAGAGACAGACAGACAGAGACAGTGAGACAGAGAGAGAGAGAGAGAGAGAGAGAGAGAGACAGTCAAACAGACAGAGACACATAGAGAGAGAGAAAGAGAGAGAGTCAGAGAGAGAGAGAGGTAAGGGAATGACTTTTTATTGATAATGAGAACAGGAACTGACTCGTTTTTGCAGACGTTTTAATGTTGTAGATATAAGTGGATAGAAAATCTGACATGTTGCACTGAACATTTTTACACTGGGAAATTGCTGTCGTATAGGAGGGATAAAACACTTTGATACATGTCATGTCATGTTATATGTAATGCTATGTTATATGTTATGTGTTATGTCATGGCCTGTCCATGTCATGTCGTTGTTATACGTTATGCCATGCCATTATATTATGTTACATGCTGTAATGTCATGTCATGATGTTATGTCATAGCCTGTCCATGTCATGTCGTTATTATATGTTATGTCATGGCATTATGTTGTGTTATGTATTATGTCATGTCATTATGTTGTGTTTTATGTTATATTGTTATGTCATGTTGTGTTATATATCATGTCATGCCATTATATCATGTTACATGTTGTCATGTTATACATCATATCATATGTCATGTCATTATGTTATGTTATAACATGACATGGTATAGCAACATATAATATACCATAATGTCATTTTATGGTCATTAGGCCACCCATTTTTTATCTTTAGGTTCACGGATTTTTTCAACATATTTTTGATGATGTCGGTCGAAATAAAAATAAAAGTGTCCTTGTCCAATTTTTTTTTTTTTTTGCATGGCAAAATTTCAATGTCGGATTAAGATGATAAAATAATTTAAATTCAAGAGGCACACTTTACACACACACATACATACATACATACATACACACATATATATATATATATATATATATATATATATATATATATATATATATATATATATATATATATATATATAATGTATATGTGTGTGTGTGTGTGTTCTTGTGTATAAGTTTATAACACGGACTAGCATTCCAGTACTTACTTCTCTGAAGGTATGTGGTCATATGACCGTTGATCTCTCATGAGCACATCGAAGGCTGATATGTTTGTGCTACTTGATTCGATAGGACTCTCTGCGGCACCATCCTCTTCTAATTCCACAGTCAGATACTTGAAGCCAAAATCACGAACTAACGTTATGGCAGGCATATTCAGCATCGCGCTCGTTACCTCACCACCTTCTTTCTGAGATCGTTTTGATCTTTTCATTGTTTACTTTCAACGCTTGAGAGACGAAATCGCCCACGTTTTGGTTAGTGAGACAGTGAAAAGACTTTTCTTGACCACACTTTACGCTTACGTACAGTTGAGGCGATAGCTCGGAATCCATGCTGTCAGCGTCAGCCATGGTCAGCACGAGGTTGACGCTGTCGTAAAGCGGTCGTAAATACCATAAAAACATTCAAGTGAATACTCAATGTCGTAAATAGTTTCGTTTTCGGACTCGGCTGAAGTGGATATACAACACACATTGTCGTTTGTATTTGCGATTCTAATACTTAAAGAAATATGACCTAGTACCAGGGATACAGTGCTGTTACAAGAAAAATGTGTGACTATTTTTTTTTACATTTCTTTTTGTACATTTCAGTGGTTAAAATAAAAATAAAAATACGCACAGACGTTTTGTTTTTCTAGCGGTAGTATTTAACTGCCGTCGGCGGATCCGTGATCCGAAAAATCTAAAATGAGTCGCCTTATGTTATCTTTATGCTATGTTATCATGTCATTATGTTATGTTGTGTTATGTCATGCCATGTTATATATTGCCATGCAATATGCCATGTCATGTTATATCATGCTATTTCATGTCATGTTATTAGAAAATAATCTACTTCACTGTGGTAACAGTGTGTGAACTCTGCTTCTTTACACCACATCGCTGTTGATCATTTCCAAGTGTTTTATTCCTTATATAACAATTTGCTGTATAACACATAACGAAGGTTTTAACAGTATGATTATTAAACTGTAATAACAGAGTCATGAAGCTTTTTCTGCCCTTTAGTTAAATTGAGTTTTATTTTACTCTTTTTAAAGCTTTAATAGAAACAAATGACGAAGTTGTGACACTGTAATGACAGAATTATTGATATTTTTATATCAGAAGTGCACCGAATTACAAAGCCAGTTGTTATGAAGTTCCGTTGCTGCCATGGCTTCTTGGAAATCGCCATAACACAAGCGTAGGTCACTTGACTCATGTGTTCGGAGAATAACAATGAAATCTTTATGAGCGCTGACTCTGATTAGAATAAGCCTTTATTCATGTTTATGTACGTTAATGCCAGTTGTAAGGGCTTGTGTAGGTTTTATGAACAGTAATTAAATTAAATATTTTGTTAAAGTTACTTTAACAGTTTATAATCTTTTCTATGAGCTGAGCTGGTATATCACAACAAATTGCTCTGTGTGGAGAATAGAGAGAGAAGAAGACGATACGTGATGATATCCACTGTGGTTTAATATTGGCAGTTTGAAATGCTGTCGTAATTTCCCTCATCGACGTATCAGAGGCACGACCTCATCTGGCTCGGTCTGGCAGGATGCACTAATGACTGGATTAAAAAAAAACACAGGACATTGGATTTGGATTGTTTTGTCTAATAAAAAGCGTGACCTGGACATAGCACGGATGATGAATAACGAACGAGAGGCTTTTTTAAAGGCGAAATGAAAATGGTGCAGACGTTGTAGCTGGATCTCTGACCTCTCTTTCTCTGGCTATGCTTTTAAGTTTAGAGTAATTAGAGTCACATGAATGCAAACATCATGAGTGAAGCTGCACATTCAGCCGAAGCGCTTTTGTGGCGGATTCGTATTCAGGAAGCCTCTCGGGTTAAAGGGCATGAATTCCTGTAAACAGAAGCTCATCAGGGTTAGCCTGTGTGTAATAACGTCTGATGGTTATCTCGCGCTGTGTTTGCCTCAAAGCCTCATCAATGTCCTCTTCACACCACACAGGACAGGAAGATAACATCAGCACTCCCACGAGGGACGCACAAAGACCCAACTTAACGCCAAGCCACACCCCAGCACATGGCTTCCTCCGTGCTATCAATCGCAGCTTTGTTTGTGTCCTCTTTAATGCTATGAATGGACAATGAGAAATGGTCTTTAGCTCTCTCTCTCTGTCTGTCTCTCTCTATCTCTCTCTGTCTCTCTCTGTCTCCCTCTCCCTCCTTTTTGTCTGTCTGTCTCTCTCTCTGTCTGTCTCTCACTCACTCTCTCTCTCTGTCTATCTGTCTCGGTCTGTCTCTCTCTCTCTCTCTCTCTCTCTGTTTCTCTCTCTCTTTGTCTCTCTCTCTCTCCTTTTTCTGTCTGCCTGTCTGTCTCTCTCTCTGTCTATCTCTCTCTCATTCTCTCTGTCTGTCTCTCTCACTCACTCTGTTTCTCTCTCTGTCTGTCTCTCTCTCTGTTTCTCTCTCTCCTTTTTCTGTCTGTCTCTCTCTTGGTCCCCCCCCGTCTGTCTTTCTGTCTCTCTCTTTGTCTCCCTCTCCCTCCTTTTTGCCTGTCTGTCTCTTTCTCTGTCTGTCTGTCTGTCGCTCACTCACTCCCTCTCTCTGTCTGTCTCTCTCTCTCTGTCTGTCTCTCACTCTCTCTCTCTGTCTCAGTCTCTCTCTCTGTTTCTCTCTCTCTTTGTCTCTCTCTCTCTCCTTTTTCTGTCTGCCTGTCTGTCTCTCTCTCTGTCTCTCTCTGTCTATCTCTCTCTCATTCTCTCTGTCTGTCTGTCTCTCTCTCTCACTCACTTTGTTTCTCTCTCTGTCTGTCTCTCTCTGTTTCTCTCTCTCTCCTTTTTCTGTTTGTCTCTCTCTCAGTCCCCCCTCTGTCTGTCTTTCTGTCTCTCTCTCTCTTTGTCTCCCTCTCCCTCCTTTTTGTCTGTCTGTCTGTCTCTTTCTCTGTCTGTCTGTCTGTCTGTTGCTCACTCACTCCCTCTCTCTGTCTGTCTCTCTCTCTCTGTCTGTCTCTCACTCTCTCTCTCTGTCTGTCTGTCTCTCTCTCTCTCTCTGTTTCTCTCTCTCTTTGTCTCTCTCTCCTTTTTCTGTCTGCCTGTCTGTCTCTCTCTCTCTGTCTATCTCTTTCTCATTCTCTCTGTCTGTCTGTCTCTCTCTCACTCACTCTGTTTCTCTGTCTGTCTGTCTCTCTGTTTCTCTCGCTCTCCTTTTTCTGTCTGTCTGTCTCTCTCATTCATTCTCTCTCTGTCTGTCTCTCTCTCTCGGTCCCCTACTCTGTCTGTCTGTCTGTCCGTCTGTCTGTCTGTCTGTCTCTCTCTCGGTCCCTCCCCCGGCTCATAGTTTCACTGCAGAAAGTGATGTGTGGATGAGCCATGAGTAAAAATATCATTGTTGTCTTTACTCATCTGTTCGCTGACCTTCTAAAAGGGCAACGGCAATCAACTGGACACTGATAAGAGTTTATTTGGAAACTTAATATCAAAATTTGACTTTCGTGTGTGTGTGTGTGTGTGTGTGTGTGTGTGTACAGATGATCTGTTTCTTCCAAGTGGGAATGTTTTCAACTTACATAATTCAATTTCCATGTTATTCCATGGAGTTTATGATATTTGTATAATACGTACAAGTGTGATTCGAAGAGAAGCTCAATTAAAACCCAACTCAGATCGGAATCACATGAAAACCATGAAAAGTCCAAAAAGTAAACAAAGCGACAACTCAAAAAGGGTGAAGTAGGAAAATTTACTGGAACAAACAGAGCAGAGATCGAAAGCAAATGTTTTTGGTTGAATATAAACTCTTAGCTAGCTACAGAAACTAGCGTGCACCCTTTTAGGTGTAGACTTTAATTACATTTCCTTGAAATTTTAACACCAAGCTACAGATGTGCTGATTAAAGTATAGAAGTCTAAAGTAAAGGATTGATTTATTTATTTTTTAATCTCATTCCTCCATTTCACTCCTGAAGGAATTCTGGCTTATCCCAACCTCTTCCGCAGAACATTTGACCAAATCCCATCTGATCACATGGTTGTTATTATTAGCTCATCCAGCTGACAGGTGATGAGTTTATAGTATCATGTGTTGTCCGTCATCTATCGTCAATCTGTCGTCGTCCACATTTCAGGAAAATCGCTTCTTCTCTCTCAATTCTTCACCGACTTTTATTCTTTTTGGCAGGAAGGTTGGTCTGCCTGGGCTGCATATAGCTTCTACCCAAATTTGCATATTTGCAATTAATAACGAAAATATGGAGTAATTAAGCCCTAATGAGCAGTTTCTACACAAATCACTTCTTCTCCTTCAATTCTCCACCGATTTTGATTCTTTCTGGTATGAAGGTAGGGGTGCATAGAACTTCTACCCAGATTTGCTTCAGTACAATTATTAATGAAGTTATGGACTAATTAAGCCTTAATGAGCAGTTCAACAAAAATCGCTTCTTCTCGGTCAATTCCTCGCTGTTTTGGATTCTTTCTGGTAAATAGGTCGGGATTCCTAGGGTGGATATCGCGTCTATATATAGCTTGTATATAGTGTACAACCCCAATTCCAAAAAAGTTGGGACAAAGTACAAATTGTAAATAAAAACGGAATGCAATAATTTACAAATCTTAAAAACTGATATTGTATTCACAATAGAACATAGACAACATATCAAATGTCGAAAGTGAGACATTTTGAAATTTCATGCCAAATATTGGCTCATTTGAAATTTCATGACAGCAACACATCTCAAAAAAGTTGGGACGGGGCAATAAGAGGCTGGAAAAGTTAAAGGTACAAAAAAGGAAGAGCTGCAGGACCAAATTGCAACTCATTAGGTCAATTGGCAATAGGTCATTAACATGACTGGGTATAAAAAGAGCATCTTGGAGTGGCAGCGGCTCTCAGAAGTAAAGATGGGAAGAGGATCACCAATCCCCCTAATTCTGCGCCGACAAATAGTGGAGCAATATCAGAAAGGAGTTCGACAGTGTAAAATTGCAAAGAGTTTGAACATATCATCATCTACAGTGCATAATATCATCAAAAGATTCAGAGAATCTGGAAGAATCTCTGTGCGTAAGGGTCAAGGCCGGAAAACCATACTGGGTGCCCGTGATCTTCGGGCCCTTAGACGGCACTGCATCACATACAGGCATGCTTCTGTATTGGAAATCACAAAATGGGCTCAGGAATATTTCCAAAGAACATTATCTGTGAACACAATTCACCGTGCCATCCGCCGTTGCCAGCTAAAACTCTATAGTTCAAAGAAGAAGCCGTATCTAAACACGATCCAGAAGCGCAGACGTCTTCTCTGGGCCAAGGCTCATTTAAAATGGACTGTGGCAAAGTGGAAAACTGTTCTGTGGTCAGACGAATCAAAATTTGAAGTTCTTTATGGAAATCAGGGACGCCGTGTCATTCGGACTAAAGAGGAGAAGGACGACCCGAGTTGTTATCAGCGCTCAGTTCAGAAGCCTGCATCTCTGATGGTATGGGGTTGCATTAGTGCGTGTGGCATGGGCAGCTTACACATCTGGAAAGACACCATCAATGCTGAAAGGTATATCCAGGTTCTAGAGCAACATATGCTCCCATCCAGACGACGTCTCTTTCAGGGAAGACCTTGCATTTTCCAGCATGACAATGCCAAACCACATACTGCATCAATTACAGCATCATGGCTGCGTAGAAGAAGGGTCCGGGTACTGAACTGACCAGCCTGCAGTCCAGATCTTTCACCCATAGAAAACATTTGGCGCATCATAAAACGGAAGATACGACAAAAAAGACCTAAGACAGTTGAGCAACTAGAATCCTACGTTAGACAAGAATGGGTTAACATTCCTATCCCTAAACTTGAGCAACTTGTCTCCTCAGTCCCCAGACGTTTACAGACTGTTGTAAAGAGAAAAGGGGATGTCTCACAGTGGGAAACATGGCCTTGTCCCAACTTTTTTGAGATGTGTTGTTGTCATGAAATTTAAAATCACCTAATTTTTCTCTTTAAATGATACATTTTCTCAGTTTAAACATTTGATATGTCATCTATGTTCTATTCTGAATAAAATATGGAATTTTGAAACTTCCACATCATTGCATTCCGTTTTTATTTACAATTTGTACTTTGTCCCAACTTTTTTGGAATCGGGGTTGTATATAGCTTCCAACATTTATTGCACAAGGTGGCCCACTTTAGATCGTTCCTTCTGGATGAGACGGGGCTGGAGTGAGCTACACCATCATTGATGGTCTTATTATTATTGTTTTCAGCAGTATATTGTGAGGAATGTAGCTGGTTCATTTTGTCAAAATATAAGCAAATTATTGGAGATGGCACTGATTACAGTACTAGCAAAAAAACAACAACAACAAAAACTGTAGATCGAATATCAGGAAAAAAACCATATTGAATATCAGATTCTGTAACAAATGGCAAAGATTGGAGTTGGATTTTGAAATGAAATGTATTTTTGAAACTGGAAACGTTTACATATAAACAACCGTAGCTGCTTTTTCTTTTGTTAGGATTGTTTATCATGTGCATACTTTATCCTTTATTATATTTATTAGACCTTAACTGTGAAGTGCTTGAAGATTGGTCATTTTTACGGAAAACCATATTGAATGGGGATTGATATCGGCTGATATTCAAGGTGTCGAAGTAGCAGGTTTGGAAAAGAAGTAGTGGTGTGGTTTGGTATGGTGTCGTCTCTACAAATTAGTCCTTGAAGCTGCTCTGGATAAACCAGCTACTGATACTGATAATGAATTAATGAAATTGGGAAACTGGTCATGCAGCACCGCATGAGCACCGCGTACACTCTCAACGTGGTCTTTCTCTGTCCCGCGAGCTTCATACCTGACGGCTCAGTCCCACTAACACGAGAGTGAAAAACAGCCACTCCAGCAACTCTTTTGTTGGGTCGTGATGTACAGCTCTAGCTGAAACTCCCATCCCAGGTTCACCGTGTTCCAAAATGTTAACATCGACAGACATCTTTAGGCATTTCACAAGTGATTCCAGGGAACCCTGTGAAGATTTTAGCCTCCAGTCATTCAGAGAGGAGAGCATATCTGTGTACAAAACAAGAGAGAGAGGAATATGACTAAAGTGAGGGGTGTGTGTGTGTGTGTCGGGGGGTGTATGGAGTGCTGACCTCACGCTTCGACCCAGACTGCAGTTGATAGTGTGTGTGAGTGTGTGTGAGACCCACTTGAGGAGATAGTGTGACACTAAATTAACAATGCATTAACTTTCTCCCTGGTCTCTAGATATTTGGCTCTGACCTTCAGATTGTAGATTCACAACATGCTCGCTCTCTCTCTCTCTCTCTCTCTCTCTCTCTCACACACACACACAGAGCCAGACTCTTTCAGAGATGCACACCAAAGGCTTTTATTCAGCTAAAATGCCCTCCCATTGACCTGCGCTGGAGTGTGTAAACCAATCTGAAGTCCTGATCTTATGAAAGATTAAACATGGGATCAGTAGGAACATGAAGCCAATTGATTTGGTGGGTTTAATTCCACCTGACCTGCCAAATGAAAGAAGAGAGACAAAAAACAAAGAAAGAACGAAAAAGAAAGAAAGCATTTAACCCTTCATACCACAGCGCTATTCAATTCTCAAATCTAATTAATCAGAAGGAGTTGATTAATTTCATTTGTACCACAGCCTGGTCTGAATCTGATTGGTCAGAAGATGTTTAGTATAAATACATGGGCGGTACGGTGGTGTAGTGGTTAGCGCTGTCGCCTCACAGCAAGAAGGTCCGGGTTCGAGCCCCGTGGCCGGCAAGGGCCTTTCTGTGCGGAGTTTGCATGTTCTCCCCGTGTCCGCGTGGGTTTCCTCCGGGTGCTCCGGTTTCCCCCACAGTCCAAAGACATGCAGGTTAGGTTAACTGGTGACTCTAAATTGAGCGTAGGTGTGAATGTGAGTGTGAATGGTTGTCTGTGTCTATGTGTCAGCCCTGTGATGACCTGGCGACTTGTCCAGGGTGAACCCTGCCTTTCGCCCGTAATCAGCTGGGATAGGCTCCAGCTTGCCTGCGACCCTGTAGAGCAGGATAAAGCGGCTACAGATGATGAGATGAGATGAGTATAAATACTCAGGTGATTATAGAAAATCGTGCGCCCTGATTGGTTCAGAGATTCGGATTATTTCTCGATAATCTGATAATCAACCGACTCAGCAACACAGCGGCCAATCGCTTTGTCACCTTCAGTGAGGAAGAATTACAAATGATGAAAGAAAATGCTGTTCCTAAATAAAAGCACTAAAGATGCTCCGAAGTTTAGTCTAAAACTATTCAAAGGTACAGTAAGGTGAAGTTGTGATTCTACAGAGTTCACTTTCAGACGTGATTAAGCATTGATCCCTATTTTGTTTTAGTCCAAATTATTTTTCTCTATTTTTAGAATTACAAACTCATTGACAAAACTCATTTCTTGGCAAACTGAAAATAAATATCTCTGTATTCTGCCCCCTACAGTTAGTGCTACATTTTCCACGAGTGCTGAAAGCAGTATGATGGACCGCTCGCCTCTGGGACTGACTGTGACATCAAGCAGCATATCTTTAGCATTAAAGACGTGTCCATGGCTAATCCCTGAACATGATGAAAAAAACATATTTACAACAGTTTGACAACATTATCCCTTCTCACTTTCGCAGCGCAGCCATTCCCTTTGGGATCTCTGGGCTCCAAGATCCCCCCGCTGTGAACTGTTTTCCCAACCGTGCCACTGAAATAGTGGAGAAAATAAATATTTTGCAGGGTGTTGTTTTCACAGGCGTCCATCCATGCTCTGATGGTGTAATGAATTTCCATGACATGAAGATAGATGGGCTGTAGATCATAATTAAGACGTGGAAAACAATGCCGTCACATAAAAATGACAGCGTGTATGACGTGAAGTGGCTGAAACCGGACGGGGATTGTCAGTAATGCTAATGCAAGACAAGTTCAATTTCCCTGAATGTTTAATATATTTTACTTCCGCCTCTGTGGAGGATGTTAAAATGATGTAGAACACTTTCTTCCACCTGTAGGTCGACCACAGGCCACGTGCCGTGGAGAAGTTGCAAGCACACACTGCTGTAGTCCAATAAACCAGTTAACTCTAGCTATCATTGTAATTGCTTGTTGTGTGTTCACAGGTAATTGTCTCTTAACTCCTGTAAAACATCCTGCTCTTTAAACAATACACATAAATGAACACGGACGACTGAGAGACGGAGATTAGAGGCAGTCGCTCCCGTGTGGAGGGTTTATAACGTAATTACAGCACGCTGGATATTAACACTGCAAGCCACTTTATAAAAAACAATCAGCAAATAACATGGATATGTGTGGAGCAGTCCTTAATACAGACAGGCAGGCAGGGAGACAGACAGGCAAGCAGACAGACAAACAGAGAGACAGACAGGGGCACAGACAGATGGACAGATGGACAGACAGATAGGCAAGGAAGCAGACAGGCAGGTATACAGGCAGGCAGACAGACAGGCAGGCAGGAGGACACACATGCAGACAGACAGGGAGACAGACAGACAGACAGGCAGAAAGCAAGCAAGAGAGAGGAAAGGAGTTTAAGAGTGATACCACTTTGTTATACCACGGCACTTGAGAATTCTCAATTCTGATTGGTCAGAAGGCATTCATTCATTTTTCTATAACAGCTCTGAAAAAGAAAGAAAGAAAGAAAGAAAGAAAGAAAGAAAGAAAGAAAGAAAGAATTGAAGGCTGATTTTTTTAAACTGGTGTTCCTCATACTATTATCAGTAGAATAGTGTGTCAAAGGTGTTCAAAGTTTTGCACGTTGCACAATTTACTATTGTCATTCTTTTAAATTAAATACCTATTTAAAAATTTAATGGCATAACATATAAAGTGCTTTAACATTTACAGATTATTCAAAAAGTTCTTTTTTTCCATTTACATCTTTTTTTGGGGATTTTTTCACCTTTTATTATTGGATAGGACAGTGTAAAGACAGGAAATGAGCAGGAGAGAGAGAGACGGGGAGGGATCGGGAAATGACCTCGGGCCGGAATCGAACCCGGGTCCCCGGATTTATGGTATGGCGCCTTATCCACCTGAGCCACGACGCCCCCCCTTCCATTTACATCTTGTCAAAAACCAGGGAGTGCCAAAACTTTTGAATACAAGTGCACATTCAAAGATATTAACAGTGAACAGTTGTTTTGATTTTGCACTATACTTGGGATCGCTGTTATGTTAAAGGACACACATGGAGTTTAGTTTTAACGTCTTCGTATTTTATAAAATAGAAATAGTCACTTTTGACACCATTGGGGGTACAAACCTTTGCACACCAGTGTATACGTACACAGTATAATTAAACACAGAGTTTATTACGACTGAAAGTTGATTGTTTTCCTATAACGGCACATCCTGAAGTGTTTTATTCCTCTTACACCACAGCAACTTGTCAACTATTAAATTTCTATTTATACAAGATGGACACGTCACACTTTTTATCCGTTTATGGTTACATTTAATGTTGCCGAACATCTGTGAAACAAGTTAGTTCATGTTAATCACTGACGTTTTCGCAGCTGTACACATTCCTTCCTTAACAAGCTCCTTATTTCAATCTTAAAGTTAATAAGGCAAGAAAAAAAAAACAGCTCATTATGTTAGAAATAAATGTTATATAAACATGTCCTCACAGAAAACCTTACCTTTAAAGTTGTTACTATGGAAACGATCCTGTATTAGAACGAGTGCGCTTGTATAAAGCTGTGATTTGCAGCTTTTACACATCAGAGCTTCCGACCAATCAGAATTGAGCATTTAACAGTTCTGTGGTGTATTAATTAATGAACTTGTAAGTCAGTGTTTATTAGAGCGTTCAATCTGTATAGCCTGCTTTCGACTTTTTCCAGTGCATTGATTTGCACGTTTTCTCAATCAGCACTTTCGAAGTGTCGATAAAAGTGGCTCAATATGCAAAACACATTTGACAGGTTTTTTAATAAATTACACAACTCAGCATATTCACGAATAATTAGTGACTATATTTGGTTAATGTGAATGTAAAGTGGTTTAGATTAGATGCATTTAAGTGCTAAATGACTTTTCACAGCAGGTGATGGAGCAGGTGTTTGGGGGAGACAGGAGGTACGGTAGGGTGGAGACAGCGATAGCGATGGTGGGAATGGTTAGTGGGGGGTTAAAAGAAAGGAACATGTTCTGAAAGTGATGGGGGCGTCAGGATGGAACCGCAGCCTCTCTCGCAACTGTCGCAGCCTCTCTCGTAACTGTCACTGAGATCTGTGGCAGTGCAGCAAGTGCAACACGTCTCAGCCTATCCACTGCTGTCACACCACTGTCACCCTGATGGAGAGAGAGAGAGAGAGAGAGAGAGAGATGGACGGAGAGATTGAGCGGGAGAGGGGTGACCTGTCGCAGACTGACGGAGCATGAACTTGACGGGCTAGACTGGCACTGTGGAGGGAGGGGGAGTGTTAAGAATGGTGAAAAATGAGTGAAAGTGAGGAAAAGAGTGAGAAGGAGTTGTGGGTAAAGTATTTTTTTACACACAGGATTGTAACTCTTTCATTAAAGAAAAAAAAAACTCTTTTCATGAGTTGAAGCCATGGCCTAATGGTTAGAGAAGCAGCTTTGGGACCAAAAGGTCACTTGTTTGATTCCCTGGACCAGCAGGAATGGCTGAAGTACCCTTGAGCAAGGCACCTGACCCCTTGGGTATGTTGTACGTCACTCTGGATAAGAGTGTCTGCTAAATGCCAGTAATGTACTGTAATGCACAACGTTTGGGATTTATCCATTTTAGCACCATAGATTTTTGTGAAGCAGGACGACACCATTAATGCTGCCTTCACATGCTCAAATACGAGTTGCCCACTTGGAAGTTGCACATGAACACCCCCTTAACTGGTAATTCTGAGTGGGAACTTAGGAAATAATTTTGATACCTGAATTCCCGAGTTGGGATGAGTCAGGGGAAGCCATGGCCTAATGGTTAGTGAAGCAGCTTTGGGACCAAAAGGTCTCTGGTTTGAGTCCCTGGACCAGCAGGAATGGCTGAAGTGCCCTGAGTGAGGCACCGAACCCACAACTGCTCCCCAGGCTGCTCTGGGTATGTTGTACATTGCTCTGGATAAGAGTGCCTGCTAAATACCTGTAATGTAATGTAATGTAATGGATGACCTTTCAGCTTGGTGGGGAAGAGGATAGTTTCAGCAGTGGATGATATGTAATTGGTTATTTTTAACAATACAGTATAACTTTCGTTAGCTGTTGCTTGTGTGGATAATCTAATCTGTCATCTGTGTACAGTACACTTTACTTAATATTGGTGCTATTTATTGTTTTGTCCATAACACATGGACTACAGTTCCCTAAGAAACAGGTGAAAAGGAATCTTACATCCATCATTTTTCATTTCCCTGACAACCAAGCACTTGAACGTGACATACTCGTGAATCCGACTTCACAAATGGGAAGTAGGACCTTCCGACTAGGACATCAAGGCAGAATAATAATAGCAACGTAGTCTCAAAGAGATGTTATAAGGGAGGATACAAACTCATTTCAACTTCTGTTCAACAATCCTGAATAGAAATCTGTGGGAAAAGTCTATAACACCAAATGTGGCGGTTGTGTAAACAATAAGCCAATCGTTTGCCAAACAGGGAAACATATTAATCCAGTTGTGTTGTTGCACTGATGCAAGTGCATGTGTACTAGAAATATAGTGACCTTGTATCACCTTGTGCATGCATACTAGAAGTATAGCGACCTTGTATCAACCTTGCGCATGCGTACTAGAAGTATAGCGACCTTGTAGCAATCTTGTGCATGCATACTAGAAGTACAGCGACCTTGTAGCAACCTTATGCATGCATACTAGAAGTATAGCGACCTTGTACAGTAGCAATCTTGTGCATGCATACTAGAAGTACAGCGACCTTGTAGCAACCTTGTGCATGCGTACTAGAAGTATAGCGACCTTGTAGCAATCTTGTGCATGCGTACTAGAAGTATAGCGACCTTGTATCAACCTTGTGCATGCGTACTAGAAGTACAGTGACCTTGTAGCAACCTTGTGCATGTGTAGTAGAAGTATAGCGACCTTGTAGCAACCTTGTGCATGCATACTAGAAGTATAGCGACCTTGTAGCAACCTTGTGCATGCATACTAGAAGTATAGCAACATTGTAGCAACCTTGTGCATGCATACTAGAAGTATAGCGACCTTGTAGCAATCTTGTGCATGCGTACTAGAAGTATAGCGACCTTGTAGCAATCTTGTGCATGCATACTAGAAGTATAGCGACCTTGTAGCAATCTTGTGCATGCGTACTAGAAGTATAGCGACCTTGTATCAACCTTATGCATGCGTACTAGAAGTATAGTGACCTTGTAGCAATATTGTGCATGCATACTAGAAGTACAGCGACCTTGTAGCAATCTTGTGCATGCATACTAGAAGTATAGCGACCTTGTAGCAATCTTGTGCATGCGTACTAGAAGTATAGCGACCTTGTATCAACCTTATGCATGCGTACTAGAAGTATAGTGACCTTGTAGCAATCTTGTGCATGCATACTAGAAGTACAGCGACCTTGTAGCAACCTTGTGCATGCGTAGTAGAAGTATAGCGACCTTGTAGCAACCTTGTGCATGCGTACTAGAAGTATAGCGACCTTGTAGCAACCTTGTGCATGCATACTAGAAGTATAGCAACATTGTAGCAACCTTGTGCATGCATACTAGAAGTATAGCGACCTTGTAACAACCTTACACATGCCTAATAGTAATATAACCTGTGGGAAAACTTACTTTGGGGCAAAGCCACCAAACTTTTGAAGTGGTTTTTACTGATGATTCTATACATGCAGTTTTAATGTCCCAGTGGCCACTGAAAGTGCAGTTATAGCTTTCTCTTCATTCATTTAGATAGAGGCTTGATCTTGTTATCCTGAAATAACTGCCCAGACGCATAACCAAGATGGCTACCGAGTGGCAAGACTTGTCTATTACCGTATAAGGACTTTGGAGATGCTAGCATAATTGATATTTCTTCTTCTTCTTTGTTTTTTGACTGCTCCCATTAGGGGTCGCCACAGGTGATTTTTTTTCTGCATATTTGATTTGGCATAGGTTTTACACCAAATGCCTTTCCTGACGCAACCCTCCTGGGGGCGGCACAGTGGTGTAGTTGTTAGCACTGTCACCTCACAGCAAGAAGGATCCGGGTTCAAACCTCATGGCCGATGGGGACCTTTCTGTGCGGAGTTTGCATGTTCTCCCAGTGTCTGCGTGGGTTTCCTCTGGGTGCTCTGGTTTCCCCCACAGTCCAAAGACATGCAGGTTCGGTAAAATACCCAGCCACTGGAGTTGCACAAGCCAGCGCATACTGAGTGCCAGTCCCAAGATTGGGAGCATAAACAATATATGCTAATATATATGAGACTCTGCCGGAAAGCGGAGTTCCTGATGAGTGTAAAATGTGTTAGTAAATAATACCATGCTTTTATTAAAAATAAGCGTCGGATAAAAACCCATCTACGTAAATAAAGGTAGAAATTTTATTGTCTGGTGGTCAAGTGTTTGAGATACACTGCCTTGCACTTACAATCAAGATCCCTGTGGTGGTACACGTACATAGTTTGTACATATGTACGGATGTTGTACAGTCACAAAAGCCATAAAAAATTAGGTTGATCCATTTACCATATTCTCTTAACTATGGAGCTTTGCTTCGCTAGAAGCTATTACGTAGTGAATATTTTTAAAGTAACCCCATAATACACAGCTGAGATTTAACAACATTGTCTTCGATTATACAGTCCAGCAACTCAAATGGGTTTAGATGTTCTTTTGTTCCCAGGTTTCAACAACAGTTCCAGCCCAAATGCATCTCAGAATCCGCAGTAAATAAATAAATAATGACCTGAAACTAGCCCCCAAAAAATCAGGCATTGGAAATGGGAGGCACGTTTTGACACACTTTATCCACTTATAATTTGTTTGCAAAAAATTTTCAGATTGAGTTTGATACAAAACATGATCTTGGAGGCTGTGGAGTATTTTTAATCTGGTAACTCCATAAATTAACTGTCTTCTTTTCTGCTTCACCAACAAGCATGGGGCAGCGTGATTCATGCCCTAATGGGCCTCACTTGCTGTAGTTCCCATTTTTGACCACTAGGTGCAATAATAACTTTATGGAAGCTCAATGGGGTAGTGAGTGTGCTGTACAGTGATCGTGCAACATCTAGAAAGACAAGCAGAACATTCACATTTATTGTGAGGAAATGGATTTAATTTCTCCGTCTTCAGTAAGCTGCTTATCCTGGTCAGGGTTACGGTAGATCCAGAGCGTGTCCCAGGAACACTCAGCTTCCTTTTCAGAAATGTTTCAGAGTCAAATTCCTTTAGAAAGCTGTGCTCTTAGAAAAGAGGAATTGTTTTAGGTTCTATGTCGAACCCTACACCAGAGGATTTCTTTCTCAGAGAAGTTCTGAAGTCAAATCCCTTTAGAAAGCTGAGCTGTTAGAAAAGTAGGGTCTGTAATTTTGTCCCTTTTGTAGAGGACTGATTAAAGTTATTATGTAGAACCCAACAAATGATTTGCCTTTCAGATTCACAAAGAAATGGATATCTGACACCATAAAGGGTTGTTTGTCTGTCGGAGGTGAGAGCTGTTAAAGGTGCTATAAAGATATGATGTAATTAATAATAGTAGTAATAATGCTAATGAATAATGCTATTATTTTATTATAACCATTATAATAGATTATGACTGACACTATATTTTTTCACTATGAACATTTTTTTTGACAAATTATTGTACCAGCCCATATACCTGGCTTCTTATTTTGCATCAAAGAGACAACTGAAAAAAAATATATTACAATTTCAAATACAGCCTCACTTGATTTTCCCACAAGCATGTCCCGGAGATTTCACACAGTGTTAGTTTGCCGCCCCATGTGGGCTGGTACTGAACAGTAAGGGTCAATTGTGGTGTGACTTACTGAGGGAACTGTTCACCGTAGGAGGTATATGGTTCGACAGGAGCTCATGGTGAGATCTAAAACTCAGGCATGTTCGAGCCTGAGAAGGTTTAATTTAATCCCATCTCCGGTGTCAAGCACATTTCACCTGAAGAGACACAACTCAGACACATAAACTAGGCCAATTCTATTCATAATACTACCTGGGGGAAGCGATATGTCTGCTGACAATGCGCCTTTGAAATAGTAATTCACCTTATTTTGGCACAGGGGACACTGTTAGCAGATCATGTGCTGATCTTTGAGTTTCCAGTGCTCTAATTTTAGCTTTTCCAAACATTGATTTTTTTTTTTTTTCCATGCTGTGACCCGTCGGTCCTGTAATCGATTTCTCAGGGTTACAAGGACTCATGGATCAGCCGTGCAGGGCAGGTAGGGAACATGCTAACTTTAGAAACTCACGCTCTCTCGGGTTACCAAGCCGCTTTGTGTGGTTTTGAGACAGCTGAGTCATTGCACAAAGCTGGAAGTATGAACTTTAAAGTTGAGATTATAAAACTCACTGCTTGCTGATTGTACATTTGTGGCACCTAAATTCAATCTTCCATTCTAATTAAGCAATAAAACAATTCGGGGTGTGCTGTTATAGGAAGATAATTAATGATGGGGTGGTGTGATGAAGAATTACTGGCACTCTTACCACAACAATGCTGATTATTGTTCTGTAACGGCACATCCGAATGTTTTATATTCATCAAAGAACAACACGTAATACATTTTATCCATTTCGAGTTTCAACAATAACAACCATATCAACAATTTCCCTGGGGTTTAATCCTTGACACATCGTTCTAAATATATAGATTATATGGATTATTCTGCTAAAGGTTTTACACGTTATTTTTATTGTGTATTTACTGATGGCAGCAGAAAGGATTTGACTTAACCCCAAATGAAACATACAAGTCAGATAACTCAAATGACTTAAGTAACTCAAATAATGCAAATAACACATATAATGCAAATAACTCAAGTTACTCAAATAACTCAGATAAGTCAAATAATTCATGTAATCCAATGCTAATATCTCAATAACTCAGATAACTCAAGTCATACAGATAGCTCAAATAATGCATGTACGTAACTCAAATAATGCACATCATTCAAATAACTCAATGCGAATAACTGAAATGTCTCAAATAAGACAAACAAGTCAATAACACAATGATAACTCAAATGACTTATTGTTAGGGCGGCACGGTGGTGTAGTGGTTAGCACTGTCGCCTCACAGCAAGAAGGTCCTGGGTTCGAGCCCCGTGGCCGGCGAGGGCCTTTCTGTGTGGAGTTTGCATGTTCTCCCCGTGTCCACGTGGGTTTCCTCCGGGTGCTCCGGTTTCCCCCACAGTCCAAAGACATGCAGGTTAGGTTAACTGGTGACTCTAAATTGAGCGTAGGTGTGAATGTGAGTGTGAATGGTTGTCTGTGTCTATGTGTCAGCCCTGTGATGACCTGGCGACTTGTCCAGGGTGAACCCCGCCTTTCGCCCGTAGTCAGCTGGGATAGGCTCCAGCTCGCCTGCGACCCTGTAGAACAGGATAAAGTGGCTACAGATAATGAGATGAGATGAGATGAGACTTATTGTTAGCAATTCATGTTTCAAATAACAAAGCTAAGTCAAATCATTCAAAGAACCCAATACTAATATCTCAGTAACTCAAATACATAAATATCTCAAATGACTTAAATAATTACTTACGTGACTCAAAAATTCCACATAATACAAATAACTCAAATAATTCAATGCTAATAACACAAATGAGTCAAATAATTTAAATAATTCAAATAACCCAATTAAAATAACCCAATAACTCAGATATTTCAAATAACTCAAACTGCTTAAAGCAATCACTTAAAGGTGCTGACTGCAAAGTCATCTGAAATGTTCAAATTTTTAATTTTTATTTTATTGTATTATTATTATTATTTTGTGTGTGTGCGTGGCATTTTCCTGTGTCTTGCAAGAACAATATCATGCGGACAAGATGTGATAATTTTGATGTCCTGAGGGAAACAGGAAACAGCCGAACGCAAGGAGCTTTAACTAATGAGCATAACTATGGAACACTCTAAGATGGCGACGTGCAGAAAACATCGTGACTCTGCATCGATCTCAGGGAGGTTTGAGTTGCAGGACTTTGTGTAATTTGTGGTTGACATTCGCGAATAGATCGGTGAAGCAAAAGACGAATAAATATGTCTTTTCTCTGTTCTTGCTTTTGTGTTCTTGTTTCTTTCCCTGTAAGATCAAAACATTCGGTGTGTAACTCCATACTCGCTACCGTGGAGTCGAGCCCATGCACTCTAAGGCTAAGATAGCTAAGCGCTAGCTAGAATGATTTATTTATCCATCCAGAAAAATGACACGTCGTCTAATCTTGCTCTACGGTATCTTGCAGTTGCACTCACTAGGCAGGCTTTCCTTTTCTTTTCCACTGGAGGGAGAGCCGAGTCCACCATGTTTGCTCACGCCAACTTGTTTTCTTTAAAAGTAGGTCAAACACGTCTCATGGTGGTCACGTGATATTGTTGCTCACTTGCATCGGCAATCTCCAGAATTGTAAAATGCGGGATGTATTTCATCTTGGCAAACATTTTCACAGAAGATACAAGGTGTGTGTGTGTGTGTGTGTGTGTGTGCAGCAGCGAAACATCTCGAAACTCCAACAGCTATAGAAATAGAACATTTTTGCACAGACTTCAACTTTGCATTCAGAACCTTTAAATAACTCAAATAATACGCAAAATGTAAATAACTCAATACGATCAACTCAAATAATGCAAATGAGTCAAATGACTTGAATAACTCAAATAATTCCAAATCAATCAAGTCAAATTCAAATGCTTGATCTAACTCAAGTAACTGACAGGATGTCACACAGATCTTCCTTAGCTGCTAATGCTAACTGATAGCAGCCCACTGCGCTGATATCTTCCTTTCCCCCTCACTGAACTTTTAAGATTTGGATCCAATTCAGCAAGCTACCAGCTCTGCTTTTTCCCCCCCTAAAATCTCTATTAAGTCCAGTGGCAGTCACTTCATCTACATGCTGTATCACTCCAGATCATTTGAAAACACAGTAATATATGCACCTCAGGGTGAGGCGTATGGGCTGGCAGGCAGTCCTGCTGACAGATGGGGGCTTTAATATGTTCAGTCTTTGATCACATCTACAGGAGACATGGTGTTGGAAGAGGCAGATAAACCGTTTAATATATACCACGTCCCCAGGCACAGTGAAGAAGGAGGGCGCTGGGATGGCGACATGGATGTGAAGCTGAGATGAGGCAACTTGTCTGAGGTGGAGTTGACAGTTTGTGAAATTGCGCTCTGAGTTTTTTTGATGCTGCTTCTGCTAAATCGTACAAGGGGAGTTTTATGGTGTCAGGATGAATTTGAGTTTAACGGGTTCTCACCACAACCCAGGGCATCATCAGCATATACCATACAGGTATTGTTCTGGATTATCTACTTAAATTTGCAACTTCAGAGTTATATTGGTTTCAGGATGCACACCTTAATACTTGCTCCAGCTCCAGGGCTCCTGGTTGCACCAAAGCCTTGGACAATGTGATTTTGTTCCTCTATATACTTGGTGGTTCAGAATAACAATAAGGCTCAATCATTTACTCAATCCTAAACTCGGGTTTATTCCTAAACTGGGGAAGCCATGGCCTAATGGTTAGAGAATCAGCTTTGGGACCAAAAGGTCACAGGTTTGATTCCCTGGACCAGCAGGAATGGCTGAAGTGCCCTTGAGCAAGGCACCGAACCCCCAACTGCTCCCCAGACTGCTGTGGGTATGTTGCACGTGGCTCTGGATAAAAGCATCTGCTAAATGCCTGTAATGTAAATATAAATGGAAATGGGTTACTGCTTGGATGGAGTATTGCATGCTCTCCCTGTGTCCAGATGGGTTTCTTCCTGGCTTCTCAGGTTTCCTCCCACACTCAAAAAACATACCAGTAGACGAATCAGTGATGAAAACAAAGGTCCCTAGGTGTGAATGACTATGTGTATGTGTGTGTGCATGGAGCGCTGATGTCAAATGCCGAGTATTCCCAGGATAGGCTCCGGATCCACTTCCACTCATGCCAAGATAAAACGCTCACTTAATATAAATGAATGAATGAGCGTTACGTTATTGTGATGAAGATTTAAAAGCCGCTATAAAAGAAAGTCACAATAATTTTTTTAGTATGGTACCAGCGGGGCAGCACGGTGGTGTAGTGGTTAGCGCTGTTGCCTCACAGCAAGAAGGTCCGGGTTCGAGCCCCGTGGCCGGCGAGGGCCTTTCTGTGCAGAGTTTGCATGTTCTCCCCGTGTCCGCGTGGGTTTCCTCCGGGTGCTCCGGTTTCCCCCACAGTCCAAAGACATGCAGGTTAGGTTAACTGGTGACTCTAAATTGACCGTAGGTGTGAATGTGAGTGTGAATGGTTGTCTGTGTCTATGTGTCAGCCCTGTGATGACCTGGCGACTTGTCCAGGGTGTACCCCGCCTTTCGCCCGTAGTCAGCTGGGATAGGCTCCAGCTCGCCTGCGACCCTGTAGGACAGGATAAAGTGGCTACAGATAATGAGATGAGATGGTACCAGCGTTTGTTTCCATACGCCTCTTTCGACACGGTTTTGTTTGGTTTCTGTAATTGCATTTAAAATATGCAATATGCCCTCTAGTGTCCAACACAAGCAAATGCGTTTTTTTTTTTTTTTAACAGATGAATTGAACACCACTGCATCATTTAGCCATGGCTGAGAAGCTAATTTGCAAAAGATTGCCTGATTACACAAATTATCTCTTTAAAACGTGCTTAATGAACTCTCCGACTCTTTATTTAACTACAGTGTAGGTGTTGTAGCGTATAGGCTAGCCATATTTTTTTTATCAAAGTAAAATTGCTGAGACTCACAAGACATTAAACTAGCTAAATTAATTTCTTTTTAATTTTACAGTTACAGGAACATCAACATAGTCAAGCAAAGGAACTGAAGGAAATAGCATGCTAGCTATTTATTTTGTCAATGCTAACTTCATGACCAATGCTAACCTAGTGCTAACCTTTGATGCATACCGTCTCCGAAAACCACTGCAAAAGATCAGATTTTCTGTTTGGTCAGAGATCAACCCGTCTCTTCACCTCTTGCCCCCCAGCCGGAGCGATTACACTCTCGCAGACCAGTTCTCTCGTGCCACCCAGAATTCTGGGGCGATTCGTGGAAAAAGACAGGGGCTCAGAAGCCGGCTTCACCGTCTTTTTAATCACAGATTCGCCAAAGATGAAAAAGCTACAGAGACTTTTATATGTCTGTGTGTGTATCTGTGTGAGGAGTGACATCACTGCAGCTGTGTGTGTGAATGAATGTGTGTGTGTGTGTGTGAAGACCTTGGCAATGGTATGAGCAAAATATTCAGATGCTCGGCCTGTTCTTAAGATAGAACACAAAATATTTGATGCACAGCCTGTTCTTATGATATGATATGATAGCAATGTTCAGACAGAATGTTCAAAAAGATATCAATATTACATCTCGAGCAATATGTCATTACGACAGTACTGTGTCTAGCTGACCAGAAGGTCACAGAAGAAATTAATGCCTTCTTGGTCGTTTTAAACAGAAATACTATTTCTAGCTGAAATAGTAAAATAGAATAGAGTAGAATAAATCCTTAACAATTAAGAATAAATCCTTTACATTTTCCAACAGACTCGAGGCAAATTCTGGACCGAAATAAACAGAAGGAGGAGTTTCACAAACACATCAGAGGTCCCGGAGGGTCCCGTAGGAATGAATGAGCTTCCGGTTGCTTTGCATATGTGCACAAAGAGATGTCAAAACGAAGCGTCCGGAAGTGTAATAGGTCTCATCCTATGATATCCTGTATCTCCAAATTGTGGTGTCGATCTCTCCGGATTTTGGAACGTAGCCACTTCCTGATTAATTTCCTGCATTATGATAGTACGTGTGTGAAAGTGAAAGAGGGTTGAGGAAGGACAGGTAATCATCGTATCTTGGATGTGTGTGTGTGTGTGTGTGTGTGTGTGTGTGTGTGTGTGTGTGTGTGTGTGTGTGTGTGTTTGTCATTCTTGGGTTGCTCCTTGCTAATTTTCCGCCCGGTTGCTGTTAGAGGCAGCGTGTCAAGCAGCGGCCCTCAGGGTGAACCCCACAGGGTGGGGGAGAATCGGGTCAGAGCCACTGGACTGGGTAATGACTTTCCCCGACTCTCCACCATCCCACTGTTCTTCCTCTCTCACTTTCTGTGCCTCACACACACACATTAAATGAATCTTGACACTTTTCTTTCCTCTTTGTCCTCTTTCTGTCCGATTTTAACTCCCTTTCTCACTTGTTCCTTTTTCGGCTTAATAATGATGGCCGGCTTGTCCTCCTCTCTCACACGGGGCTGTCAGAGTTCGGCTCAGAGTGCGTCTAAATTTAAACCTTGCTTTTTCTCACTTTGTCTTTCTCTTTTGTTATGCTTAGCTGAAGATAGATAGATAGATAGATAGATAGATAGATAGATAGATAGATAGATAGATAGACACCAGCCACTTTATTAGGAACACCCATCCATCCACCTGCTGTTTGTTTTCTGCAGTTCTGTAATCAGCCGATCCCTCGACAGCAGCACGATGCATCAAATCACGCAGATACAAATCAAGAGCTTCAGTTAATGTTCACAATGTTCAAACATCAGAACGGGAAAAATTGTGATCTCACAGTGAAGTGTGACTTTCTTTCACTGTGGTATGGGTGTTGGTTTGAGTATTTCAGAAATTGCTGATCTTCTGGGGTTTTCACCCACAACAATCTTGAGTTTACACAAAATGGTGCGAAAAATAAAAAACATTTATGAGTGAGTGAGCGACAGTTCTGTGGGTGGAAAAAACAAACGCCTTGTTGATAAGAGAGCTCAGAGGAAAATGGACAGATTGGTTTGAGCATTTTTTGCCAGGAAGGAGAGATATAGTAACTCTTTACAACCGTGATGAGCAGAAAAGCATCTCAGCATGCAACAGCAGAAGAACACACTGGGTTCCACTCCTGCAGCCAAGAACAGGGATCTTAGCATCAAGAATAAGTTCCTATCGGTATTCCTAAGCATGTTTTTAACAATTTTTTTTATTCCAAAACAAAATTAAAACCAAAGCATGTCTCCGAAGAGGTGTGCTGGTCAAGGCTGCTCAAGTGTAGCTGATAAAAAAAAAAAAAGAGTGGAATTTCGATCCATTATAGCCCAAAGTTGGCAGGATATTTACGGAATGAATGGGTTCGAGAGGTAACTTCAAGCCGACAGGACGGTTTGGTGTCTGCTCCATACATTTTGAAAAAGATAAATTTGTGAGGTAAATTCACAGAGAAGGATTTGAGCGACGTCTGGTCCGCGGAGCAGTTCCTACCATCTGGAAACAGAAGTCCGAAGCGCCGTCCAAAAGAGCTCACCGCCGCACAGGAAGTGTCCAGCTTGTGTTTATCCTGTTGCTTGAATTGATTAGTTGTCCTTCATCAGATCAGTAACGTTCTAAGGTAGTTTCTGTGGCCAAATATAATACTGAGATAAACGACAAACCATTACTGATCTAAACGCAAACCAGAACATGCTGACTCTGAGTCACTTCTTCTTCGTCCTTGTTGTCGTAAAGTTGTGTCGAGAGCTTTACAAAAGAAGGCAGTGGTGCACATCACGTCACACATGCAGCGCTGCTGACCAATAAATCGCTCCGATCTAATGACGAACAAGCTTTTAGTGATTTTTGGAACAGAATTCAGACGCAAAAAATTCTTTTTCGAACCAATTTTTTATTTATCAGTGAACTTTACAACCTATTTGAGCAGATCACACACAGAAAACCCGGGATTTTATGATGTCTTTTTCATAAGACTAGCACTTTAATGGTTATAGTCGAGGTTCAACTTGGAAAGGGTTTATGTGGAACATTTTGTGAAAAGGGCAACCCTGAGTTGTGAGGCTATATTTAGAGAGAGAAGAAGAAGAAGAAAAAAATCAGCAATGGATAATTGTTCGTGTGTTTGAGCGCACTCTTTTTGTCTTTTGTGTCTTTGTTGTGGTGGAACATCTCATCTCATCTCGTTATCTCTAGCCGCTTTATCCTGTTCTACAGGGTCGCAGGCAAGCTGGAGCCTATCCCAGCTGACTACGGGCGAAAGGCGGGGTACACCCTGGACAAGTCGCCAGGTCATCACAGGGCTGACACATAGACACAGACAACCATTCACACTCACATTCACACCTACGCTCAATTTAGAGTCACCAGTTAACCTAACCTGCATGTCTTTGGACTGTGGGGGAAACCGGAGCACCCGGAGGAAACCCACGCGGACACGGGGAGAACATCCAAACTCCACACAGAAAGGCCCTCGCCGGCCACGGGGCTCGAACCCGGACCTTCTTGCTGTGAGGCGACAGCGCTAACCACTACACCACCGTTAGGGTGGTCCCGAAATGTATGGGAAATTTTTTTTTTTACCAAAACATTCCGACCACCCTACCATTTTTTTACATACCGGTAGGCTAAAAGAAGGTAACAAGCAAAATTTCAGAAAAATTGGTTAATATTTAGAGGTGCCACATGAGGTTGCAAATCAGGTTAAGCCATTAACATTAGTTGGTGCGTCGACTGTTGCAGAGAAGATCTCAAACCCCCAAAAAGTCACAGTTCTAGAGGGAATATGCCACTTCTATGAAAAAGAAGAGGCAGGAAGAGTTTATAGACTGATAGAAGGTTAACTTTCATGCACTAAGGGCTTCTTAAACAATGAGCACTGATCGTAATATGCTGATGAAGTTGTGAATGTTTTTCTTTCTATGTTTTTCAGACGGCTAGCAGCAGTAATACAAGTAGTACCGGTGGTGCAAAGCACAAAACCAGAAAGGACAATTATGTTTGGTTAATCGGTCCCACTTCCAAGGAACTGTCTGGGAGAAAGCTTCCTTCTGCTCAGGAAGTCCTTAGTGTGTTCTTTTATCTCCACAAGATACCATAATACCGAAGGGTTTAGAAAATCACAGACAAGTAATAGCTATTGTTACTTTGAACACAGGAAGTTATATTACTGTATTGTTTGTATTAATATGAAACAGTTAATAAGCCACATTATTTTATATTGCATCTTGAGTGAAAACTTTAATGGCTTTGTGGCACCTCGAAACATTGTTCAATCTTAACCAAATTTCGCACAATAACTTCTTTTAGGCAATGTAAAAAAAAAAAAAGGTAAGGTGGTCGTAACAAAATCCTAAAAAAAAATTTGGGGACCATCCTAACCACCGTGCCGCCGTGGTGGAACACTTTCTAGAAAAAGTTTTTCAATTAAAGAACGACACGTCGTACTTTTGATCCGTTATTGTTGCATAGAAAAGTTGGTTCTTGGTATCACTTATGTTATAGCCTCTCTCTCTCTCTCTCTCTCTCTCTCTCGTCATGTTACACAGAATCCTCAACTCCTCTGTCCTGAAGAGTTGGAAAGCTTAACGTTAACCCTTTAAATCTGACAGTGGAGACTGTAACGTTAACCCTTAAAGCTCTGACAGTGGAGACTCCTTCCATAAATGTTAAACAAACATCTCCTCAAAGAAAACGTAAAAAGAAAACGCGAGTTATTCCAATAGAAATGATAACATGCAGTATTAGCTGCGTTTTTGTCAGAGCTGCTGTTGTAGAACAAATCAGCACCTTACTGCCAGAACTGTGCTATAATGCATAAGTGATGTACAGCAAGTCGATAATTATTGCAAAATAAACCCTGATAAGTTGATGCAGGACCCTGATGTGAAGGTCTTGAATCACCCTGAAGGGTTTATTTCGCAGTAATGACCGGCTCGCTGTACATTACCTTGCTTTTTACGTGGCTACTTATGAAAGAAATCAATAATTTGACCCAGTACATTAAATTAAAAATGATTTGATTGCTTACGGTAATGATGTGGTTCATAGGAATGGTCTGTTTAAACAGAAATGAGACAGTGACGGTGTAGCTCACTCGGGCCCCGTCTAGTCCAGAAGGAACGATCTAAAGTGGGCCACCTTGTGCAATAAATGCTGCAAGCTATATACACTATATACAAGCTATATATAGAAGCGATATCCACCCTAGGAATACCGACCTATTTACCAGAAACAATCCAAAACGGCGAGGAATTGACCGAGAAGAAGCGATTTTTGTTGAACTGCTGTTAAACATTAAGGCTTAATTAGTCCATAACTTCATTAATAATTGTAATGAAGCAAATCTGGGTAGAAGTTCTATGCACCCTAGGTAGTCCTACCTTCATGCCTACCTTCAAGAATCAAAATCGGTGAAGAATTGAGAGAGAAGAAGCGATTTGTGTGGAAACTGCTCGTTAGGGACTGATTAATTACTCCATATCTTCATTATTAATTGCAATTATGCAAATTTGGGTAGAAGCTATCTATATGGACCCCAGGTAGACCTACCTTCCTGCCAAAAAGAATAAAAATCAGTGAAGAATTCAGAGAGAAGAAGCGATTTTCATGAAATCTGGACGACACCAGACAGACGACGGACAACACACGATGGTATAAAGCCCCGTCTACACGATCATACATTTGTCCAAAACATTATCATACAAATGTATGATGATGTTCAAGTTTGTATGATCATGTTGTGGATTTCTGTCCACATGATCATACATTCGTGGACATTTGTATGATGAAGTATGAAAGAAATTGGAGGGAAATGACATCACACATTCCTTCAATATGGAGGCTGAAGATTCCCTGAGTTTAATGAGTGGCTCAGCAGCTTTGCTGGTCATGTCTTTGGTATACTTGAGAAAAAAAAAAAGACAAAAAGGTTATGGACCAAGGACTGGATACAGCGGAAAGGGACATTTGGGGCATATAATTCATTGCTACAAGAGCTACAAGAATCTGATCTTGGTAGCTACAAAAATTTCTTAAAGTGCCATTCCACCATTGGATGTATTCTTTGGCATAAAATACAATATATTTTATGACAACATGACTAGACAGAGAAATCTTTTAGCTTCAAAATGATATCTCATCTCATTATCTCTAGCCGCTTTATCCTTCTACAGGGTCGCAGGCAAGCTGGAGCCTATCCCAGCTGACTACGGGCGAAAGGCGGGGTACACCCTGGACAAGTCGCCAGGTCATCACAGGGCTGACACATAGACACAGACAACCATTCACACTCACATTCACACCTACGCTCAATTTAGAGTCACCAGTTAACCTAACCTGCATGTCTTTGGACTGTGGGGGAAACCGGAGCACCCGGAGGAAACCCACGCGGACAACATGCAAACTCCACACAGAAAGGCCCTCGCTGGCCCCGGGGCTCGAACCCAGGACCTTCTTGCTGTGAGGCGACAGCGCTAACCACTACACCACCGTGCCGCCCCCTTCAAAATGATATATCAAACATAATTTTTTGACAACGACAAGTATATTAATTTTGCGACCAAAGTCACCTACCCTTTTAATTTCCGCGCGGTAGTGAAACGTGATGTCATCGGCAGGTTCCCCTTCTTGTGTACCATGTGTCGGTCTATTTTTAGACCAGGAAACCCCCAAAGTGAGAGAGTGATTTCTCCTCGTATATGGGGGCCAAAAAAATTGCGAAAAATTTTGAGTTAATCTTTCAGTTAGCTAGATTTATTGGTATTAGCTAGATTTATTGGTATTATTTTTATCGCGTTCTATCCGCCATTGCTGATAATATGTGCCACGTCACACGTCACGTGGTACACAAGAAGGGGAACCTGCCGATGACATCACGTTTCACTACCGCGCAGAAATTAAAAGGGTAGGTGACTTTGGTCGCAAAATTAATATACTTGTCGTTGTCAAAAAATTATGTTTGATATATCATTTTGAAGCTAAAAGATTTCTCTATCTAGTGATACCATTTATATATGTTGTCAAAATATATTGTATTTTATGCCAAAGAATACATCCAGTGGTGGAATGGCACTTTAAGAATGGATGAAACATCATTTGAAGAAATTCTCGCTAAGGTGGAGCCTTCAATCAGAAAGGCAGACACTACCATGAGACAGACAATATCACCAGGAGAAAGACTTGCACTGACACTAAGTAGCAATATATTGGAGGGCACCCGATCTCTTATTCTTATCCTTGTAGTCTTTAATCTTCGTATTCCAGAGGCATGGCTTATCCTCATACAGCTCAATTAAATAATTAACCTCTTGAAAGGTCCATACCTTCTCTTCCTTGGGGGCTGCCATTTTGTATGTCACATGACAGGCAGTGTATGTAGATCACATGACCCGAATTAACAATCTGATTGGTGGATGACCCAAAATGTTGTAAGATGTTGTGAACATTTGTTGGAAAGTAGAAACACGATTCTAAAGATTTGAACATCATACAACGTCATACAAGTATGACGTTGCTCAAGTTTGTTGGGAAAACCGTCCGCACGATTATACATTTGTCCATGAACATCATCATTTGTATGACGATGTCCATGGACAAATGTATGATCGTGTAGACGGGGCTTAAACTCATCACCTGTCAGCCGGATGAGCTAAGAATAGACTGCAGAATGATCGAATTGACCAATCAGAATTGAGTATTCAAAAAAGCCATGGAATAAGCTGTATGTAAAGCTTTTATATGTGGCAATGTTACAGTATGTAACAAATGGAAGGACGTTTTTTTGATTTGCGAGAATACGATGTTTATTACGATCCACAGGTGCTTCTCAGTTCTTAAACATAAACATGATTTGTGTCTGTAGATGAGCTTCCAGCACTGATTATGTCACGCACAGTGATCCACTCTTACACCATCACACTATTTGGACTTTTACAGTTCAGAGCATTGCAATAAAATGTGACATCGTCGTGGTGATCAGACGAGCTGGAGTGCGACATATAAACGTGATGCACATTCTATCTTTTTTCATTCTCTCTCTCTTTTTCCTCTTATCTCCCATGGCGACTCCGTGCCTGAATAGGCCGCTGCATTTCAAAAGCCTTTCGTGTCCCTTGTGGTTGTGCAGAGGGACTTTCTGTCTGCTCTCCATTTCTCACAATACGTCTTCCTGCACTATTGTGCTCTGATCTCGTCAGAATATCACACTTTCACACTTTGCTCTGCCAGAGGAGCGTTTACGCAGCAGAGGTGAATCTGACGAAACTAAACAGGGTCTTTACTGGAAAGCACTGAAAGACATTACCTTGTCTCAGTCATCGTACCTTCAAATTCTTTGTCTTTACTTTTCAAAGAGCATACTTAATAAAAACATCTGAAGTCTTCTAGCGTTGCTGTTTCAGCCAGGCCGAGACAATACAATTCCATATTATATGGAAACGAGTGTTTTACTGGGAAATACACCACTTGTATTTTTGATCCGAGCTCCATGCAGGACACAGATGACCAAAACCGTGACATAAATTTCTGTCACTCGTGAGGAAATTGATGAATTGTTTTGATAAATTTGGGGACTTTTTGTTTGTGAATGTGCCGATAGAATAAAAAGAAAATCACATATTGGCTTGAAGATATGAAGTTTATCTTCTCGTGTTGAAAAACACATTTTTCACATGAAATCCATCACGGATCTGAGGGACAAATTTAAATAATATTGTCTGGCTTTTTTTTCGTGGTCCATCAGATATATTCCCTTCAGCTAGCATGATACTGAACGAGTCGAAGACGAGTAGCTATGGAATCAATTTTGTGCCAAAATGTTCATACAATACTTTTGAAATATCAAACAAAAACGACAAATCAAAATACAAAAAAAGAAAAAAAAAGTCAATTTTTTTAAACTGGCAAACAAATTATTCGTGTAATCATGCAAAATATCAGTCTATTACTCTTCAGAAACCTTTTATTTTTGTTCCGCGGCTTTCTCAGTTTTGTTTGCCGTAATTTATTTTGGTTGCGATTCCAGCTTTCTCGTTTGCGCTCCCTGACTTTTTGCTTGCAGTTTTGGCACAAACTTCACGAGTGGGCGGGCTGTCCAGGAACGCATTCCCATTGGCTAACTTGTGTTTGACTGACAGCTGCGCTCAGCCATTCCCTACTCGGATTCTGGCGGACTGTTTGACGAGTGACCGATCCATTGACGGTAAACAAGGATCGAGTGGACTTCAGTGGCAACTATGATATTGAATTTACACTTTGTTGAATTAATTCAATATCATAGTCGCCACTGAAGTCCACTCCATCCTTGTTTACCGTCAATGGATCGGTCACTCGTCAAACAGTCCGCCAGAATCCGAGTAGGGAATGGCTGAGCGTAGCTGTCAGTCAAACATAAGTTAGCCAATGGGAATGCATTCCTGGACAGCCCGCCCACACGGGAAGTTTGTGCCAAAACTGCAAGCAAAAAGTCAGGGAGCGCAAACGAGAAAGCTGGAATCGCAACCAAAATAAATTACGGCAAACAAAACTGAGAAAGACGCGGAACAAAAATAAAAGGTTTCTGAAGAGTAATAGACTGATATTTTGCACGATTACACGAATAATTTGTTTGCCAGTCAAAAAAAATTGACTTTTTCTTTTTTTGTATTTTGATTTGTCGTTTTTGTTTGATATTTCAAAAGTATTGTATGAACATTTTGGCACAAAATTGATTCCATAAGTAGCTGAATGGAATATATCTGATAGACCATGAGAAAAAGCCAGACAATATTATTATTATTGTACATGCACACTTTCTTTTCTAGTGATTCAATGTCTGTTGATATGTTTCCCTCTTGTAAACAGAGAGGAACCCTCAGGGCCTTCTAGGTCTTCAGAGAAGCCCAAACATGTCATTTCAAATGTTATATTTAATTTCTTTCATGATAATTATTCTTTTCTAATTCTAATATGGTCTCATTATCACATTTGCTTCAGAAATGAAAGGGTTATGGCCTGAAAACATTAAAATCGAGAGTGAGATTGTTTTGTTTGTTGTCTGTAGGCTGAGAAGAGTTTAGAGCTGCTCACTCATTGGTTCGGACTTCATTGCCGGGACAGAAGGCCATGGCAGTGTGCGTTTATGTAGGAAGTGACAGATTAATTAATTAACCAATCAGATTTTGATTTATAGTGGGAGGGACCAAAAATTTAGCGCCCTCGGACTTCTCAAAGGCCATTGCAAGCTTAACCGCGAGTTGGTGCTGTCAGCACAGCAGTGAAGTCACCTTCCAGCCGGTGTAGCATTCATCAATAGTGTTAGCGAATGTTAATAAAGTGGTCAAGCCAGTGCTATCGAGAGCTACAGGCTAACGACCGAGAAACTAAGATTTCTGTCTCCAGACTCTTCTTCCATGCTGCATGCTCGCTACAGTATATTTCACTCAGACTTAAGTATTCATTTCCCTGAGTTACTTTTAAAATCAACATCGACAGCTACACGCAACGGAGTGACCTGGCAGCCTGCCGCCAATCCCTTGCACAATCCTTTACCCTGTTGCTGTTTTGGTGTCTGGCTCAGTTTTGACTGAGCTCAAGTCCCAGCTTGAATAGTAACGCTTCACCACTGATCGTAAAGTTTTGGTGGCCTTTCAGGTGTTCAAGGCATCTTTCTCTTTCCTGGCGAACAAAGAAATGCTTCTGTGTATGCACAGCAGAAAACTCTCTCATTGAATATTTGCATCAGCTCTGAAATGTGGCGTTATGTTGTCTTGACAACCGTGCAATATCGTAAACCATATTCAATGCTCATTCTCCATTGGGTAGAGTGACGTACGGTGATACACATACACTACCGTTCAAAAATTTGGGGTCACCCAGACAATTTTGTGTTTTCCATGAAAAGTCACACTTTTATTTACCACCATAAGTTGTAAAATGAATAGAAAATATAGTCAAGACATTTTTCTGGCCATTTTGAGCATTTAATCGACCCCACAAATGTGATGCTCCAGAAACTCAATCTGCTCAAAGGAAGGTCAGTTTTATAGCTTCTCTAAAGAGCTCAACTGTTTTCAGCTGTGCTAACATGATTGTACAAGGGTTTTCTAATCATCCATTAGCCTTCTGAGGCAATGAGCAAACACATTGTACCATTAGAACACTGGAGTGAGAGTTGCTGGAAATGGGCCTCTATACACCTATGGAGATATTGCACCAAAAACCAGACATTTGCAGCTAGAATAGTCATTTACCCCATTAGCAATGTATAGAGTGGATTTCTGATTAGTTTAAAGTGATCTTCATTGAAAAGAACAGTGCTTTTCTTTCAAAAATAAGGACATTTCAAAGTGACCCCAAACTTTTGAACGGTAGTGTAGGATAAGCGATATGTTAACCATATTGCATGCTATCAAACCAAATGAGTGAAACCCTCTAGAAGGGAATAGAACATGTTTTTATTCCATCAAAAAAGTGTCCTGTATGGATAATAATTCCTGATATTTCACTCCGATGGTGTCACTCCCAGTGTTTTCCCGCTGACTAGATGCACATTGTCAAAATGGCGAGCTGGTTCAAAATGAAAAGGTTCCGTGCCGCCAGAAGGTTTCTTCTTCTTCTTCTTCTTTTGATTAACCTCCTAGGGCTTAGCGGTCACATACGTGGACAGCACTTTATGGAAATTCGGAACAAGAATCCACATATGTGGACATACTTTTTCTCTAAAAGTACATCTTATCAAAAGATGATGCTTAGTTTTTATTCTAATCAGGTTCTAATAAGCCCAAATAGCAAAGAGAAATAAAAAATGCATGTAAAAAAACAGCTTGGGCCTTAGGAGGTTAACTTGTGTTTTATTTTTTGTTTGTTTTTTTGGGGGTTTTTTTGAGGATGTGTCCATATAATATAAAGAACATTCCACGGTGGTGCGAAGATATGAAGTTTATCTTCTCATGTTGAAAGATGTTTTGACTCGTTCATTTCACTCACTCATGAAATATCCATTCACCACTCGAAGATAAACTTCATATGCCATTGCAGTATCACAATAAATATCATTATGAAACCTTTCACACTCTTCTCTCAATCCGTCCTTGTGAACTCAAAGGTGTAGGTGCTAAGGACACAAAAAAATGCATTAAGCACACAATATGGACTCGAGCTAACAACCAACTTTCATTCGTTATTCACAACATTAGCATGTTTTGTCAAGGCTGTCCTTTGTAATCGTGCATCCACTTTGCTTTACGCCATTGCGATACTTATTAAGTAGTGTTTGGTTTATACCAGGGCTTTGAACCGGAATTTTTTTCCTATTGGTTCGTTCCGAACAGAAACGGAATTTTAACGTTTCCGGTTTTGGGTTCCACCATTAAATAGACGTTCCCGAACCGGTTAGAACAAAAAAAATTCGTTCCCGGAACGGTTAATTACGTTCCCTGTCAGCTGTTTAACAAATGGCTGTAAAATTATGTCTCTGTCTCATCCAGCTTAAGCCAAATGTAGGCTAATTCTATTACAACCTTCATTAAATAAGACAAGAAATAATTCAAAACAATTATTATTTCAAATGTTGGCGATTTGGATTCTCAGTATGTCTTCCCATCTACACAAACAGAAAAAGTGCCAAAAATGAAAGATAATTCATTTAGTGTGTTACCAAAGGCGAGTCAGGCCCTATAGAGGGCTACCGCATGACGTCACCGCGCCGCGAGATTTTGTTAGGCGCCATATTGGAAGACCAATTACACATCTATGCAAGTACATACACACATAAAACAAACTACACCTGAAATGTAGCCAGGGCCGGTTCTGCCCTAATCTGGACCCGGGTGCAACATCGCGCAACCCCCCCCCCCAAAAAACACCAGTCTAAATCAGGACAACCATCACATAACTATAACTATAAACATTTTATATCAACTATTTTAACTAAATGGGCTATAATAAATAAGCCTGCAGGCAGCCACGGCGGGCTGCCTCAGAAAAGTAACCATTTGTCCTACCTTAAAATTCGTTTTGCATTTTCTGCCTCCTTTTTTGTATTTTCGACCCTCCGTTTATTTTCTTTCCTTTTCTGAAAACCCGATTTGTGGCCAGACATTTTGTTCTGCTACCAACGAACTAACTCGTCAGGTCTCGTCTCTCGAGCCCGCGATGATTCCCGTGGGAAGGGCAACAATTGATACATTTTTACAAACAGCCAATAGGGAGGTTGCATCGTTCAGGCTCTTCTTTGCTCAGACACTCAGTAATGGAGACGTGATAGTAGTCCACCTTCCCGCTCTCTCCATTCAATCAGCAAACGTCACACAGGAAGTGAACCTCAGCGGGTCATAGAAACTTGTGCAGGAGAAGAATGGCTATTTGTAGGCTACAGAAACTTTGAGGAACGAAATAAAAACCGGTATTAACCGGTTACCATTATTTTTAATAAACGTTTCTGTTCCGGAACATAAAAAATAATAAAGTTTCTGGTTTCGTTTCTGTTCCATGTGAAATAGAAAAAGTTCCCGGTTTTCGTTTTCGTTCCTTGAACCGGTTCAAAGCCCTGGTTTATACCACAGTGCTGTTGAATTCTCAGTTCTGATTGGTCGGAAAGGGTTGGTTCATTTTCTATAACAGCGGCTCTGGCAGTAGTGTAGCTCCAAATCACAGGTTTATATTAATGGACTCGTTCTAACATTTCATTTCTGTTAAACGCAGACAACAAACTGATAAAAATAAATAAATAAACAGAAGGAGTCTCCAGTGTCAGTATTTTGTAAGAATTGGTCAGTTTTCCCTCATGGGAATGTCTTAAGAACAGAGGATTTTCTGTGCTTTCTTGAGTAACAGGAAATAACTTGTTCCACAGCATTACATGTAGCTATAAATGGATAAAAACTACAATGCACTACAATGTATGCCATCCTTTAATAATTGAAAAATTGGAATATTTGCTCTGGTGTAGAAAAGAATGAAACTTTTTGGGACGTGCTTTTGTAGAAAAATAAATAATCAGCTCGTTTTGGGTCACATTGCATCACACTAACCCTGCACTGATTATTTTCCAATAACAGCACACTCTCCAGTGTTTTATTCCGTATTTATGAGACAATATGGTCAGTGTATGTTTGCATGAGTGGGATGGTCCAGTCAGAGGAGACCCCCGCTGTCCAATCCCTCATGAGTTGTGTTATTATTATTATTATCATTATCAGAGTGCCCCGGATTAGTCTCATTCATGTTTCTTTTCTCTGAAATACTCATTGTGTTTACAATATTCAGAGATAATAGGAGGTCTTTTTATTTTTATTTTTTTTTTATTCTGTGATGCCACTCTACAGCCCTAGCTCCATGCTCATGTTTTGGATTTCTACAGCGGAGAGGATGAGTGTATTTCGTATGCACCTCAGCACAGCACTAATAGATGAATCAGTTCGAAGCAATGTGGAGATGATAATATACATCTGTGTCGAAGAGAAAGCGTGACTCACGTCTCCTCAGTCTGCCAACCTGCACTCTGTCCTTCTCATATGGGCCAGATGGACTGTGTTATCAGATAATAACATCTTATTAGTGTGTGTGTGTGTGTGTGTGTGTGTGTGTGTGTGTGTGTGTGTGTGTGTGTGTGTGTGTGTGTGTGAAACTATCCAAGTCTGTCAACTGTTGCGGAAGCTGTCACATTCAGATCAAATGCTTTCCGGATTATCAAACAGACCACAGAGCCATGATCCAAATGTGAAAATACACAATCATTTGACACACAATGTCAGAATTTCAGTCATCGGTGAACAGCGCGATCTGTCCGTAAGCAGGAAGTAAACACTTCCAGGATGTGCCGTTACAGGAAAATAATCAATATGAAGAAGAGGAGATACTTTCATCACAGTGAAGTTGATTATTTTCCAATAACAACAGTGTTTTATTCCACTTGTACTACAGATTTTGTCTGAATAGTTGATTTGGCATGAGTTTTATGCCGGATGCCCTTCCTGACGTAACCCTCCCCATTTATCCAGGCTTGGGACTGGCACTAAGAATGTACTGGCTTGTGCAACCCCAGTGGCTGGATTGACTCCCAAAGGGAACAGCCGAAAGAAGAAGAAGATTATTCTACAGCATTTGTCCCGTGATTACAATACAATACAATTTTATTAATTTATTCCCCCAAAGGATTTTCATCTTATCTTTCATCTTTCATTAATTTACAAAAACAAGTTAAACTATATATAATAATTATAAAAACATATGAATATAAATAGCGGGACAGCCTTTTGATTTCATAAAATCGGTGAAATTTAGTTCCATCTGAAATGTGGTCATTGTGATATATGTTTATTTCTGTAATATCTCACAAAATATCAGGCCATTCTGTGGCTGGGAAGTTATTTAATTTGAGGGGATTAAAGCAAATAATGTGCGTGAAATGAAATCGCTCGCTTGGCGCAGTCAAACAGACAGAGGAAGTCCGTGTGCGCATGCGCAGGTTTACCTTCTTCTTCTTTTGGGTTTTACGGCAGCTGGCATCCACAGCGTTGCATTACTGCCATCTACAGGTTTCCCTTTGAGCGTGCACTGACAGTTCCATCATTCTGTCGCTAAACGAACAGCTGATCACACCGAGGTGCTCGCTAAGCACCAATATTTATTAGTTTGGTCCTGCGTTTCCTTTCCTTCGTATATAACATAACGTCTTTTTTTTTTCACGGTCCAAATCCTGCACTCTGATTGGCTGGCGAGCAGGTCCGTATCCTACGGTACGGACCCCAGTTACGGACCTCTGGCGACTCGCTCGTTCACAACAACAACAAACCTAGTAGCATTTTTTGTCAACATTTATCTTTTTTATAAGATTTACTTATAAGATTATCAAAAAACTTATAAATTTTGCCAGTATTTCTCAGGAAAATGGCATTAATTTTACAGCATGGATAGCGATAACGACAGTGTTCACAGCGAAAGCGAGTTTTACTACCCTGAGGAAGAAGAAATAAAAGAAAACATTTCAGGAGAAAGCTAAAAACCTGTAATTTGCTAACACTGGGCAAAAACATGGCTGAATCCTGAATGACTCCTATTTGTATACATAGGGGACTACATAGGCGGCAAAATGTAGTTTTTTTTCCTGCCATGGAAGTGCACTTGTATACTGAGGAGAAAGGAATTTGCATTACAGCCGTGAATGAGGATTCAAAATGGCGGCTCGGCTCGGTTTTCCCTTTCGGGCGCTCTCGTTTTCTGTTAGAATTTGGTAAAGAAAAAATAAATCTATTATTTACCAGCTTAAGGTCGGTCCGTATGGTTTTCACCATATCCATTACCAGCTGGGAGGTCCATATCGTGAAATACCGTGACCTCGGCCTTGAATACTGACCTCGGCCCAGAGGGCCTCGCTCAGTACTTTCAAGACCTCGGTCACGGTATTTCACGATATGGACCTCCCAGCTGGTAAATAACATATATTTCTTCTCTCTTTCCATTACTGTAGTCGGTCTTTCACGTTTCACATTTCGCACACTCACGTCCTCCATTTTTCTCTCCTATTTCAAATTTGTATCCCACAATGCCTTGTGCGAACGGGGAAAGCCCACCACGTGATTCATGACGTAGTATCTTGTATTGGGTCATGGTGAAGCAGGAAAAAATAGCAGAGAATTTAGGGCCACGTGGAGATAAATTCATTAATTGTTCTATTTAAAAAAACTAATAAAATTGGAAGTCTGTGATTTGAATTCAGTAGCTTTTGGTCACTAAACAAAAATAATTGTGTGTCGGGGAAAATTATTTTTATGACCTAAATGTGAAAAATCTGAAAGGCAGTCCAGCTTTAAATATAAGCAGAAAATGTCATTGTCTCATCTCATCTCATTATCTGTAGCCGCTTTATCCTGTTCTACAGGGTCACAGGCGAGCTGGAGCCTATCCCAGCTGACTACGGGTGAAAGGCGGGGTACACCCTGGACAAGTCGCCAAGTCATCACAGGGCTGACACATAGACACAGACAACCATTCACACTCACATTCACACCTACGCTCAATTTAGAGTCACCAGTTAACCTAACCTGCATGTCTTTGGACTGTGGGGGAAACCGGAGCACCCGGAGGAAACCCACGCGGACACGGGGAGAACATGCAAACTCCACACAGAAAGGCCCTCGCCGGCCCCGGGGCTCGAACCCAGACCTTCTTGTTGTGAGGCAACAGCGCTAACCACTACACCACCGTGCCGCCCTGTTCTTTAATCTTGTGTTGTAAATATGTGTATCAGATCTCTTGGCTAATTTAATTTGAGAATTTGATAGATAGATAGATAGATAGATAGATAGATAGATAGATAGATAGATAGATAGATTTACTTTATTGATCCCAAGCTGGTAAATTGTTATATATGTGGAATAAAAGACTTCAGGATGTCATGTTATTGGAAAATAATCAACTTGAGAGTTGTAACATTTCCTACATCTTTCTTTCTGTCTTTGCGATGATCACTGATCATTTATACGTCACCAAAACGAAACATTTTTCGCATTTATTTTTTTTAGCATTTATTATTAGTAAAGTGCTCATAATCATATTTTAAAACAGCCTCTTCTGTACTTCTACTGCATATATATATATATATATATATATATATATATATATATATACACACACACACACAGCTTTACTCAATTGGAACACACACATACACACAGTTCGTACTCCTGATGCGCTGCACTTTGCACGTATATCACAGGTGTGTCCTGCTGTGAGACGGATCGTAAACATGTTTTTACACGACTCTCGGGGTATTGCCCCGGCGCTTGTTTATTATCTGTAAAAGCAGCGCTGTTAAATAAAAGCACTCTTAACCCCGCCCCTGAAGGTGACACCACACACACACACACAGACACACACACACACACTCACACACTTGCTGTCAGCTCATTCCCCTGCATCAGTGCAGCTCAGTACTGACACATACAGCACATCACGCCCCCTGTTGGTGAGCGAGAGTAATAAAACACCTCAGGAGAGCCTGCTCTAGGAAAATAATCAACTTTGTACCGGTATTACGGTTTCTGAAGCACGCGTGTTGGGGAAAGTCGTTATAATCTTTGAGTTGTGGGCGGAGCCTTGTCTGACATCACTGAACACACAAAACACTCTTATACACCATGATTGCACACTTATTTTATTCTTTATGCTTATTTTCACTGGACTCTGTTCCACCACACTGACAGAAAAGTCACATGATCACGTCACATATGAATAATGACACGTTTCACATGTTTTTAGACTTATGTTTTACACATTTTTCACTTGCAGTGCATGTTTTTTTGTAATTCATTGATTTTTTCATGTGTAATTTTTCTCATTTCACTGATTTTCACGTTATGTTTTCACAGGGTTAGTTTTTCATGTGATTTTTCCATTAAATTCATTGATTTTGTCCTGTATGTGTGATTTTCCCCCCCCCCACATCATTCATTTATTTTCACATGTAGTGAATGTGGCTTATTTTGTTGTTGTTGTTGTTCAACAGTTCACTTTTCCATGTTAACTTTTCACATTCGGGGAAGTGTTTTTAATTTCACAGTTTGCTTGAGTCCACATGTGCAATTTCAGGGATTGTGAAGGTGAAATACACTTTTGGATGTTTTTCATATATGATCACAATGTTTCCCCTAAGTTGACTGGCTTGGGGAGGGGGGTGGATGAGGATGGTCCCCTGCAGGACCCTGCCCTCCCTGCGGCTCCTGTTACAGAGCATTTGGACCTGAACTGAACAAACAGTTAAAAGAGTCATATTTAAGTCTTCACATTTATTTTAGAACAATAATTAGAACAATTTTTTACAATAGAACTGCACTCCTGTGTTTTTTTTTTTTTACCTTAAAATGTGTGTGGGGGGAGAAAGGACTGGGGGGAGTGTGTTAGGGTCCCGTGGGGGGGGAAGCCCCTCCAATATAATGCAATATAATACAATATAAGGGGAAACACTGGATCATTAGGCATGTAACGATTCACTCAATTCACGATTCGAGTCAATTTATGATATTGGGTTCACGAATCGATTTTCTCACAATATTTTTGAAAAAAAAATTTAAATGAAGAAAATTTTGTTACGAAAAAAATTATATTCTTTATCAACTTAAATATTCCTTTTGTTAAATAATGAAAAAAATTGTTTCATTTTCTTTCTAACCAACAATAAAAATATATAATAGCCTACTAACTAAAATATTCCTTTTATTGAAAATAAACAAGTTAATAACTAATACCCTTTTTCTTAATAAACTTTTATAAACATTTGTACTACCTTCATTCGCTTCTCTTTTCTTTATCTTTCAACAGTCTGTAAAGAGAGCAAGCTCTGATTTATCATTAAATCAATTTGTACACAGTCACACAACAGCTCTTTCACATTTTAGGTCTGTTTTTTGTGTGTTTTCGCTGCATTGGAGCTGTGTTACTTCCACCTACAGTGAAGTCACATTCATTCCAGCTATTGTACATTATTGCACCGTCTGCTGTCTAAGCAATGCAATTACAGCTTGGAAAAAGGAAGAGATTACGCAGCTTGATAAGAATCACAATTCATTTTTATTTTATTATTTCATCGATTTGCATCATCATAAATTTGTATTGTGATTTATCATCGCACAGTATATCATTACATGTCTAGTGATCACATAATCCTCGCATAAACACGTGTGGAATACATCATGATATATGAAATGGATGTGATTTTTCTGTACACATCATCATACAAATATCATTATTTTTATCCATCCATCCATTATCTGTAGCTGCTTATCCTGTCCTACAGGGTCGCAGGCAAGCTGGAGCCTATCCCAGCTGACTACAGGCGAGAGGCGGGGTACACCCTGGACAAGTTGCCAGGTCATCACAGGGCTGACACATAGACACAGACAACCATTCACACTCACATTCACACCTACGCTCAATTTAGAGTCACCAGTTAACCTAACCTGCATGTCTTTGGACTGTGGGGGAAACCGGAGCACCCGGAGGAAACCCACGCGGACACGGGGAGAACATGCAAACTCCGCACAGAAAGGCCCTCGCCGGCCACGGGGCTCGAACCCGGACCTTCTTGTGTGAGGCAACAGTGCTAACCACTACACCACCGTGCCGCCCACTCATTATTATTATTATTATTATTAATTTATTTATTTATTTATTTTTTTTGCCTGAACTCTAGATGCATTTGTACCTGGGTGGTTTATTGAATCGGTCACAGAATGGGGAACAAACCGAGTGATTGATGCTACAAAGGGAGGCGTTCTGATTAAAAATGTTTTCAGACCTGCTTAGAGCGAGAGCTGAGAGAACGAGGAACGATTGTTACCTCTTAAATCTCCTCCATCCCATTGCTTTCATTGCGAGTAGATTACTGAACTCCTTTCTATTCTGCTTGCAGAGTTCTTTCCACTAGGCTGCTTAACTTTACAATACACACATCCAACACACACACTCGCTCCTCTCTCTCTCCCTCTTTACCTCTCTTGGATTTTTTATCATCCCTTTCTGGCACATGAAAAGCTTTGACTGAGGCGCTTTCCCAAACAGCCCCGGTTTTGAAACGGCTTTCTCTCTCCTCAGCATGCCACCCTGCGCTACACTGATTTGGACTTAATTGCGACGGAAGTTTGTATAAGTCAATGAGGATTAAGCGGGCAGGGTTTTGAGTGGCAGGCAAGAGGGTTTGAGAAGAAGAGAAGGATTTCTGCTTCTTCTGTACTCTCTCTACATGACTCTACAGCACTAGAGATCCATTTAGATTTTCCTTCTTCACTGGTTTCTACTCTTGAATATTCATTCGATCAAAAGTTTTGTTAATTTCCGATCTGAATCGACCTGTTCACATTGCGGATTCTGAATAAACTGGTTATGGATAGATGGATCCTAAAGGGGATAATCTATATATCCAGTCTCTGTTTATATTCACAATCCAAATGGATGCAAGTGAAATTTATATACTGTACTGCATGTGCCATAGCAACAACTTGCCCTGTGTCCGAAATCACTCACTCATTCACTACTCCCTACTCACTATATAGGGAATTCCTACATATGGCCCTTTTCCACTACCCTTTTTCAGCTCGCTTCAGCTCACTTCAGCCCGACACGGCTCGCGTTTTGACTACCAAAAACCAGCACGACTCAGCTCGCTTCAGCCCTGCTTAGCCCCTAAAACTCGCACCGTTTTGGAGTGGGGCTGAAGCGAGCCAAACCGAGCCGAGTGAGGCTGGGGGCGTGAGCAGACACTCCCCTGTGCACTGATTGGTGAGGAGGAGTGTCCTCACATGCCCACACACGCCCCGCGAGCACGCTGGGATCTGTAAACACCGTAAACCCGGAAGAAGAAGAATTACGAATTACGAGAATTTCTGAAGCCTTATGCGCCTCGCCTCATCTATACGCTCTTGCCAGTATCTGTTGGCGTTGTCGGTGACAACAAGCCACAGCACCAAGACCAGCAACACTAACGACTCCATGTCCTCCATGTTTATTGTTTACTATTCGGGTCGTGAGACTACCGCTTAAAAGGTCACTGATGTCACTGTTTGCGCTGCTTAACGACATCACGTGACGTCCACCCATTTTCTAACTCCACCCAATGTGTCCACCCACTTCCAGTCAGCACGTTTCAGCGCGGTTGTAGTCGAAATGCAACTCCAACAGCCCCACTCAGCTCGACTCAGCACGGCACGGCTCAGCCCGACTCAGCCGCGTTTGTAGTGGAAAAGCGGCAATAGAGGACTATATAGTGAGCTCATTGGTAAAATGAAAAAACACTTTTGGACACTACTCCGCTGTGCCATTATTTATGTCATTACTGTCACACAATTAAAACGTGCCAGATCAGCCGGCTGGTGGGTTTCAAAATGATAAATACATGCATGTATTTTTGTGATAAATTCATATTATACTGAGCGCATTTCCCACATTAATAAATACAAAGTACTTTGTGTCTGCTGCATCTTTCAGTTCTTTTAAATCAAGGCTGAATACTTTCTTCCCTCTTTGCCACTGCTTTTTATGAAATCAGATTTGAGGCTTTTGATTAATTCCTTGCTCCTCACTGGAACTTTTATTCTGTCGTCTGCCATTTTTCTTTCAGCGCGACTGCAATGCATGATGGTATACACTACCGTTCAAAAGTTTGGGGTCACTTTGAAATGTCCTTATTTTTGAAAGAAAAGCACTGTTCTTTTCAATGAAGATCACTTTAAACTAATCAGAAATCCACTCTATACATTGCTAATGTGGTAAATGACTATTCTAGCTGCAAATGTCTGGTTTTTGGTGCAATATCTCCATAGGTGTATAGAGGCCCATTTCCAGCAACTCTCACTCCAGTGTTCTAATGGTACAATGTGTTTGCTCATTGCCTCAGAAGGCTAATGGATGATTAGAAAACCCTTGTACAATCATGTTAGCACAGCTGAAAACAGTTGAGCTCTTTAGAGAAGCTATAAAACTGACCTTCCTTTGAGCAGATTGAGTTTCTGGAGCATCACATTTGTGGGGTCGATTAAATGCTCAAAATGGCCAGAAAAATGTCTCGACTATATTTTCTATTCATTTTACAACTTATGGTGGTAAATAAAAGTGTGACTTTTCATGGAAAACACAAAATTGTCTGGGTGACCCCAAACTTTTGAACGGTAGTGTATATTGCTTGGTTAGTGACCATCGGTTGTACACTACTTTTCACGGTGCATTGTGGAATGCTACAGTATGAGTCCACTATATCAAGTCAAAGTCCCTCTCATGCCAGAATCTGGTCTTCCCAGGCAGTCTCCTGTCCCAGTACTAACAAACTCTTTAAGGCATATGGGTGTGGCGCCGGCCTCCGTTTCTATAGCCCATGGCCTCTCGCCTATACAGCTAGGGTTACAGTGGGGGGCCGGTCCTCTGGTAACTGCAAGAGTCTGACTTCCCTACTTGCATCTGTATTTCAGCATGCCTTGCCAGATGGTAGTAGGTATCATTTTTATGATGGTCTTTGGTATGACCCAACCGTGAGTAGAACTCGCGATCTCCCAGTCGAGAGGCAGACACATTAACCACTAGGCCAGCTCACAGTGAGTCCACTATATAGGGTATATAGGGTGCAATAATTCTCACGATACATTAGGACAGCCCTACAAAATGGCAAGCTCACTATATAGTCCACTATGTAGTGAGTAGTGAATGATTTCGGACACAGCGCTTGATACCAATTGGTGCTTTCAGCTTTTAATACACGTGTTTTTAATGAGTTTTGATATGATTTCTGTCACAACAAAATGCCATTCCTGAATGTGATCCATTTCAGGCTGCATTCAGGCTGCCTTGCTCACAGTAGCTATATTTACATGTTACATGAACCCTAATAATCCATTAATAATCAGATTCAAGCTCAACTGGAATGAAATTTCTTCATGTAAACAGCTGGATCGGAATAAAATGCCCCATTCCAACTGAGAATTTAATCAGATTTAAAGAAGCGCTGTAAACCCCTGATAATCCGTTTGAAAGAAAAATTTATCATGTAAACGTTCACCTATAACCTTCTCCACCTTCACTCAGTGATAACGTCATGATGCTGTATCTTTATGGAGCACACTAAGCCAGCTGTGTAGGATATCGTGCACATAAATGCGCACATCTGTCCAACCTCTTTCCTGTAAACGGTAAGTCCAGAATTGCTGATCGGAATGAATTCATAAACATAACTAGTGTTCCTGGGATAGACTCCAAATCCACTCTAGCTTTGACCAAGATAAAGTGATTGTTATGATAGATCAATGAGAACTACTCAGTTGCAAACTCCTCTAAAGATGTCAGCTTGTTTTTCCTGGGGATCTATCACCTTACTGTAGGTTCATGAGCCATTGCAGGAAATAATGTCCAGGGAATTGTACCAGGTTAAACTATACACCGATCAGCCATAAAATTAAAAACAGTGACAGGTGAAGTGAATAACAGTGATTATCCCATTACAGTGGCACCTGTCAAGGGGTGGGATATATCAGGCAGCAAGAAAGAGAACAGTCAGTTCTTGAAGTCGAATGTGTTGGAGGCAGGAAAAATGGGCAAGTGTAAGGATCTGAGTGTCTTTGACAAATTGTGATGGCTAGATGACTGGATCTGAGCATCTCCAAAATGGCACATCTTGTGGGGTGTTCCCGGTATGCAGGGGGTTAGTACCGAACAAAAGTGGTCCAAGGAAGGGCAACTGGTGAACCAGCAACAGGGTCATGGGTGTTGAAGGCTCATTGATTCACATGGGGCATGCAAGCGAGCCCATATGGTCCAATCCCACAGAAGAGCTACTGTAGAACAAGTTTCGCCTCTCCTCCGAAAGGCATCCTCAGTTCTGTCTGACTACTAGGGAGTATCCAGTATTTATTCTCTCATGGATCATCATAGAATCCGAATCAGAATGCTGATGGCTGCATTGTGGGCGGCTGATAAGATGTCATAGACACCCACCTCTGTTCAATGATGGTCGTTCCAGGTTGACAAAAATGAACGATCCACTCTGGCTAAGATGTCTGCCAGTTTTCTGGAAGTCCTCTCATACTCCCGCACCAGTCGAAGGGATCTCATCCCAAAGTGCATAGAAACATATCTGCGAAGAAACTCAGTCGTCCAGGTACATAGTAATCTGTGGTTGGTTGAAGAGAGCAACTGGACTTGCTTGACGATTCTTGAAAACATTTCGCCTCTCCTCCGAAAGGCATCCTCAAGAATCGTCAAGCAAGTCCAGTTGCTCTCTTCAACCAACCACAGATTACTATGTACCTGGACGACTGAGTTTCTTCACAGATACTGTAGAACAAGCTGCTGAAAAAGATAATGCTGGCTAAAACAGAAAGATGTCAGCACAAACTTTTTGGCATTTTGGAGATGCTCAGACCCAGTCATCTCGCCATCATAATTTGGCCCTCGTCAAAGTCCCTAAGATCCTTATGCTTGTCCATTTTTCCTGCTTCCAACACATCAAGTTCAAGAACTGACTGTTCTCTTGCTGCCAAATATATCCCACCTCTTGACAGGTGCTACTGTAACAACATAATCACTTCACTTGTCAGCATTTTTTATTTTATTGCTGATTGGTGTATATCCACCTTTTCAAACCAGAATCAGTTTATTTCCATGCAATTTTTCATTTCTGTGCTTTGGGAAATTAACCTACCTGCAAAAAGTTCATGAATTATACCTAGAAACGTCTTGGAGGCTTTGAGCTCCACAGCTGTAGAAACCTGCTGGATGAATGAGGTGCTATATATAGGAAGGCTTCAAAACTCATCTGTGGTGTATCTGTTAAACCTCCTGCACTGGCTAAAGTTATGTAAAGAGGCTTTACAGGAGTTAAATCAGCCGGAATAGACTGTTAATCAAAGCTCAAATCATCTAATAATTAAGTAGTCATTAAAATTTTCATTTTTGATACAATACTGCATTATGGTATTTGACAATATGCAATACTGATATCCTCACTGTAACCAAGCTGACATCATGCAAGCTTCTGTCTTCAAGTTATGCAGGACTTCAGGGGATAAGGCAGTGTGCTGTTGTGCTATTTTTACATCCGAGTTCCATGTGCTGCCAGTCAACACACACAACATATCATCCACGTATGAAAAAATGGAAAATTCAATCCAGTCCTGTATCGGTCCTAATACCAGTACTTGAGGCATCACTAAAATATGCTGCTAGAATATAAATCTTTAAAATACAATCTTTTTTTCTCTTTCAGGTGCACCAGAAAGGAGAAGTGTGAAAGGTCATCTGAGCCACGTCGCTTCACCTCAGATATCAAGCAGTGCGTCAGGCTGAGCGTCTACCCCAGCAACATCTCAGTGTCCCAGTACAGTGTCACGGTGAGTCCATGCCCACTAATGGTGATGATACATGGGGCAACTTTTTGGGCAATGTTGCCGAGCAATGTTGCTGGGCAATTGCGTTTTGACTCTTTTCTATTGAGATTGGGCAACATTGTTTCTTTCTGAATGGTTTTGATAATCTCTGGCAACTTTTTGAGATAAGCCAATCAGAACGCGAGTATCGAGTCATGTGACCTCCGGTGAGGTTCGGATCAGAAATTTCAAGCAAATATGGCGGCCGCAGTGTCAGTGGAGTGAAGAGATGAAGAGACTCCTCATCTGTTTTTATGCCGGTAAGTTGTTATTTTAATATTCTATATGGAGGAATTTACCTCACCAAAGCTCTAAAAAACAACAGACAGCTTGATTAAATGGTCACAGCAAAAATTAAGACATGGATTTTTTTTTAGCTAACTGTAAACTGCCGTTGCTAACTGTTGTTGCCCATTGTTAGTTGCCCTGAAAAGTTGCCCTGTGTCTCACCTAGTTGCCCATTGCCAGCAACATTGCTCGGCAACATTGCCCAAAAAGTTGCCCCGTACATCACCATAACTCCTTCGCAGCACACACTTACAGAGTCATTCCTAATGTGGTAATGCAAACACTTTTTAGGGGGGTGTTGTGGCTCAGGTGGATAAGGCGCCATGCCATAAATCCAGGGACCCAGGTTTGATTCTGACCTGAGGTCATTTCCTGATCTCTCTCCATCTTTATTTCCTGTCTCTACACTGTCCTATCCAGTAAAGGTGAAAAAAGCCCAAAAAAAATCTTAAAAAAAAAAAAAGCATCGCTTGCTATTTACGTTGTTGTGTACGTTGGTGCACAAGCTAAACTTACTTCTTATAAATTATTCAACACCCTGTGAAAGAGAGAGAGAAAGACAGAGAGGAAGACAAAAGCGAACTGGAAGCAGCCCAGGACAAACAAGCTGTTTCTTGATCCAAAAATACTAACAGTACTAACTTTGATTATGGGCCAATTTTCATTAGAAATACTGAACATGGGCAAGATTTAGTCGCTAATTTTCGACTTGCTGCAATAGTTAAAGCCGAGTCTTATGAGCAAACAGCACAGACATGAGCTAACTCACGACCTCACTACCTCATTTTGTGGCTTGGTTTAGTTTCAAACATAATGAAATGAAAGAAAGTAAAAACAAAACAGTGCTAAAGGGAATGTAAGGCTGAAAACATACTCATAAAACGTCATTCATTGGTCAGAAATGTAACCAAGGAAGAGCATGAAGAGGACCAGTGTTGGGAGTAACGCGTTACAAAAGTAATGAATTACTGTAATGCATTGCTTTTTGCAGTAACGCGGTAATGTAAGGCATTACAGAAAAAAATTTGGTAATATTTTACTCGGTACAAATGTCAGTAACGCGCGTTACAATGCATTTTTAACCTGGAATGAAGTGGTGGGCTTTTTTTTCCTTCATACAAATTCGCCAAAATCACCGCGAGATCAGCAGAGGTGAAACGTCCGCGCAAAATGTTTCACTTCCTTTTCCTTTAGGCTAGTCAGACAGGAGAGAGAGATGAGTGAACCTGCAGCTGATCTAACGTCGGATAGCACGTTCTCCAGATGGGCACACGCCCATTACTTTAAGTTTGTGAAAAATAAGGATGTGAAGAACATCGTAGTCAAATGCACTTTAAACCTAAAGAACTGTCCACTTCCCGAAATAGCACCAGTAATTTAACTAACCATTTACAGAGGTGCCACAGTAACATGAAGTTAGCAAGAAAGCAAGCGGAGGATGAGAGTGGCGATAAAATCACAAAGCAGCCAAAATTAACGTTCTGCCGCTCTGAGATGCTCCTTCAGCCTCAAGAGGTGAGGAGACTTGTGGCGGAGTATGTTGTTGAAGATATGCTGACTTACATTTTTGTCCTGTATAACTGAGTTTTTTTTCTGGTCGGAAGTCAGACTAAAGTGGTTGAGCTGCCTTTCCTTCGATGGCTAATATACCTAAGCACTTCAATATCATTAAAAGCACTTTGATTTTATTTCTAATTCTGTTTTTCGAAGTGTGACTGGGTAGCCTCATGTAGCTAATAGTCATTGTCTGGCTGTGATTGAAAAGGCTTGTGGTGTTTTTCAGGCCAGTTTTATTGTAGGCTGCGATTTGCCATAATATGTTCATTTTTGTTAAATTTCTGAAATGGAGTCTCATCCCTTAGGGCTAATCTTTTTTTTTATGAAGCATAAACTATGCTTAATGCTGTAAACTTGAAAACAATAAAGGCATAGAAATGCTAATTTTGTATCCTGCCATATGTTTAGACATTACAATACAATACAGTTCAATTAATGTTAATATGAATAGGCCTAAAGTTACAGTATTTCTATCACAATTTGCCAGACTTTCACCTTTTGTCTGTTCTTGCGATGATTGTTCCTTGTATTGTGCCATGAGCCATCACTGTGGCTATTATAGTCTACTGTTTTTAACCACAAGCCTAGCTCAGTCAGATACCACATCACCTTCCACTGGATGTGTGATGAGCTAATTGAGCGTCTTGAGCTACATTTAGATTGCCAAATCCATACTTCCAGTTATTTTGGTGAGAGTAACTTAAAAGTAATGCAATAGTAGTGTAATGCCTTACATTTTAAATACAGTAATATTGTAATGTAACTAATTACTTTAAAATGACCGTGACAAGTAATAAATAATGCAAAACAGTTTTGAAGTAACTTGCCCAACACTGAAGAGGACAGAGCCATAAAATAAACAATTAGATAATAGCAGATTGAAGCCCCATGCTTAAGAGAATATGCTAATGCATCGATCTGATTTTTGATGGCTTTTGCGACCGTACGATAGACATACGTGGACCACCACAGGGGAACCCGATCATAAGCACAAGGCAATGTATCTCATAAACACTTCACCACCGGACAACGAAATTTGTATCTTTATTGATATAAAATAGATGTTTTTTTATCAAGCGCTTATTTTTAATTTACTTTTTAAAAAATAATGTGGGATTATTAGCTCATCTGGCCAATAGGCGATGATCTTATGCCGCTAAAATTTACAGGCACCTCCCTCTCCCCAAGCCCTTTCAAACCAGCACAGGCACGCCCCCCAACTACAACACTGCCTTGGCTGTTTTTTTGCCCCCGAAACCCCCACGCGAATGCTGCTCACCAAAAACTTTAATATGAGCCCTGGCTCAAGCCAGCCTTTAAAAATTCGTAACTCACCCACCTATGGTCCTAGCCCCACCAAAATTTCCAGGCACATCCCTCTCCCCGAGACCTTTCGAACCAGTCCAGGCTCAGCCCGATCCGATGTCAGGCACGAGCCCAGATCGCAGAAAGCTTTAGCACGAGCCCTAGGTCCAGCTGCCCGCATGCACAGTGATTTAAAAACTCATAACTCGGCCACCGATGGTCCTAGCCCTGCCAAAATTTACAGGCCCCTCCCTCTCCCCGAGTGGCACACTACATAAGACAATGATAATACACTCAGTATTCACTGTTGTTTTTATTGCATAATGGAGTTGAACTAGTGTTTTAGGGTTGACAGGATCTGACTGATCCAGTCGGTTGATTAAGAGTTCAGTTTACATGAAATTTTGCAGTACAGTATTATATTAAGTGTCAAACTGCCAATCAGTGGTGGTTATGTTGCTATTATTATGTGCAGTTTTTTTTATTCATAATAAGAATAACAGTCATAGCATGCATGTGTAGATTTATATTTTAATAGAGTTTTCATTTTCTTCTATTTTCTAAGTTCTAGAGTCTGAATGCCAAATGATATGACCATGTCGAGTTTTGAGTCATTTTGAAAGTCATTTTGTTACAAAGTTACTCAGAATCTCGTACTCAAAATTTTAACTCTATTATGGAAGAAGAGTTGTGTTGTTAATTACTAAATTTCTTATAGACTTATTATAAACATACAGTTAGGTCCATATATATTTGGACACTGACACAAATTTTGTTTTATTACCTGTTTACTGAAACATATTCAGGTTATAGTTATATAATGGACATGGACATAAAGTCCAGACTTTCAGCTTTCATTTGAGGGTATCCACATTAAAATTGGATGAAGGGTTTAGGAGTTTCAGCTCCTTAACATGTGCCACCCTGTTTTTAAAGGGACCAAAAGTAATTGGACAATTGACTCAAAGGCTATTTCATGGGCAGGTGTGGGCAATTCCTTCGTTATGTCATTCTCAATTAAGCAGATAAAAGGCCTGGAGTTGATTTGAGGTGTGGTGCTTGCATTTGGAAGATTTTGCTGTGAAGAAAACATGCGGTCAAAGGAGCTCTCCATGCAGGTGAAACAAGCCATCCTTAAGCTGCGAAAACAGAAAAAAAACATCTGAGAAATTGCTACAATATTAGGAGCGGCAAAATCTACAGTTTGGTACATCCTGAGAAAGAAAGAAAGCACTGGTGAACTCATCAATGCAAAAAGACCTGGATGCTCACAGAAGACAACAGTAGTGGATGATCACAGAATAATTTCCATGGTGAAGAGAAACCCCTTCACAACAGCCAACCAAGTGAACAACACTCTCCAGGAGGTAGGCGTATCAATATCCAAATCTACCATAAAGAGAAGACTGCATGAAAGTAAATACAGAGGGTTCACTGCACGGTGCGAGCCACTCATAAGCCTCAAGAATAAAAAGGCTAGATTGGACTTTGCTAAAAACCATCTAAAAAAGCCAGCACAGTTCTGGAAGAACATTCTTTGGACAGATAAAACCAAGATCAACCTCTACCAGAATGATGGAAAGAAAAAAGTATGGCGAAGGCGTGGGACAGCTCATGATCCAAAGCATACCACACCATCTGTAAAACACAGCGGAGGCAGTGTGATGGCTTGGGCATGCATGGCTGCCAGCGGCACTGGGTCACTAGTGTTTATTGATGATGTGACACAGGACAGAAGCAGCCGGATGAATTCTGAGGTATTCAGAGACGTACTGTGTGCTCAAATCCAGCCAAACTGATTGGTCAGCGTTTCATAATACAGATGGACAATGACCCAAAACATAAAGCCAAAGCAACCCAGGAGTTTATTAAAGCAAAGAAGTGGAATATTCTTGAATGGCCAAGTCAGTCACCTGATCTCAACCCAATTGAGCAGCATTTCACTTGTTAAAGACTAAACTTCAGACAGAAAGGCCCACAAACAAACAGCGACTGAAAACCGCTGCAGTAAAGGCCTGGCAGAGCATTAAAAAGGAGGAAACACAGCGTCTGGTGATGTCCATGAGTTCAAGACTTCAGGCAGTCATTGCCAACAAAGGGTTTTCAACCAAGTATTAGAAATGAACATTTTATTTACAGTTATTTAATTTGTCCAATTACTTTTGAGCCCCTGAAATGAAGGGATTGTGTTTAAAAAATGCTTTAGTTCCTCACATTTTTATGCAATAATTTTGTTCAACCCACTGAATTAAAGCTGAAAGTCTGAACTTCAACTGCATCTCAATTGTTTTGTTCAAAATTCATTGTGGCAATGTACAGAACCAAAATTAGAAAAATGTTGCCTCTGTCCAAATATTTATGGACCTAACTGTAATATAAAAGTAGTCATTGTTGACATAATGCTTCATGAGTGTTATTATAGTACCTGTATATGAGAACCAGTAAGTTGTAACTAACTGGAACATCCTTGCCTCCCAGACTTTTTTCTAGACATGGAACTGACCTGTGTGTGCTACTGTTTTCTTGGGTAGAACTTTAAGCACGTTTTTTCTTGAATCTTCTGACATTTTCTTGTAAATTATATTCAATTTGTAGTGTAATTAGCAACTAATGTCGAGTGTAATTTGGCCTTTGAAGATCACAAAAATGTGCCTGGAAATAACTGAGAAGCATCTCCAGGCATCTAAAGCCCTTTAGCTTATGCAGCCCCGTACGGTACCACTGGCTGTGTTGTTCCGGGCCTTTGGCCCGTCATTTGGACAGGCTGAAACTTGGATGGACAGACAACATTTCAGACTTGTCTGTCCTGTGACAGTCTGCTTAAAATTCATTATTTCCCACAGTGCAGTCGACGTTTTTTTTTTTTTTGTTTTTTTTTCCCCCGTAGCTGTATTCCTCCACCAGCAGCAGTGTTTTGCACTCCGCCAGGTTGGGGGATTACCCGGGGTGATAAGCTGCACATTTCCAATCCGATTGATCACTTTTAAAAAATCTAGCAGACACAAAGGCAGAAGCTCCACAAATGCCAGGCTGCTCCTTGACCTTTATCATTATTAAATATTTGTTTGAGGATATTAAAGCCCACTCCGTTTGCAGAGTCTGCTGAGGGTTGTGGATTGAAGCTGGAATTTGTTTTGGTATAGAAAGAAAATAGACTTTTGGGGTTTGCTTGGTTTTTTTTTTTTAGTATTGAAATGATTTTCATACGGTCTTATAGTTTTATGTGAGTCGACTGTTTTTGTTAATATGAAGTTATGGAGTGGTATGAGTGTATTTGAGCATTTTTCTACCACAACATAGCCAAAATTATGTTTCAACAATCACTGGAGATTCTCTACACGTAGGCTGTGTCTATATAATATCTATAAATATTATTTTTTAAGGTTATTGGTGAGTTAATTAGGATCCAGATGGAACCAGTGATACATAGCCAGGTTGATGTTATATGCCATGAGAAAGCTTGTCATTTGAGTGGTGCTCATACTCCATGAAACCAGCATCATAAAGACTCTCATACTGTTCAATACCTGGCAACCCGTCGTGCACTGAAGTTAAAGATGTTCTGTTGTTTCTTTTTACTTAGTTGAGCGGTTCTTGATACCGTATAATATGTATGGATTACTACAGTTGTGGTGTTGACTAGGGCTATTTACTGTATTTTTATAATTTACTGTTTACTCTTTGAGCTGAAACTCATTAAGAAGGCGAGAAACTCATCCACTAATTACCTTTTGAGGAGGCACGACTGTTAATTGAAAAGCATTCCAGGTGACTCCCTCATGAAGCTGCTTAAGATAATATAATGCCAATAGTGTGTAAAGCGTTATCAAGGTAAACGCTGGATACGCTGAAGAATCTAAAATATGAAACGTATTTGTATTTTTTTAAACTTTTTTGTTTACTACATAATTCCATATCTGTTCCAGATGTAATTTCATAGTTTTGATGTCTTCAGTGTTGTTCTACAATGTAGAAAATACAAAGTACAGAAAAAAAAAACGATGAATGAGTAGAGTAGGGGTGTACAAACTTTTGACTGGTACTGTATACAAAAGTTTTAACAAGTTTCACATGACGATGACTTACATTTCAAACATAATAAATATACACAAAAATATACAAAACACACACAACAAAAAAAAAGTCCGAAATCACTCACTACTTAGTCTGGTTAACACCAGACCATATCACAAGTGAAATATGGTCTGGAATCTGCCTATTGAATTTCTCGTAGGGGAGGTGTGGTTTACGATTGTCAACGGCCGTTTATTGGACATTGTGAATATCTATTATTTGGCGTATACGTAGCCCATGGCCAATCATGGCAGTTGTACCCGGTGACGTAGTTAGAGCGACGAAGAAGACGAAGAGGCGAAGAAAGACTGTAACGCCAAACGCTGTTCTTTTTTTAAAACAAACTTTCGCTCTAAACTATTCAGAACAGTGTCTAAAGCTTGATCGAAAGTTTGGTTCGTATCGCTCGCCGCCTTGTTAAATGTGATCCGTAAACAGTCCCAAATAAACTACAAGCTTCCGTTTGTCGAGTAGTACGCGTCACCGTCTTTCCACCCCTCCCCACTCTCTGACTGGCTCCCTAACTCAGGCGAGCCTTTAGACCATAGTTTCCATGCTGTCTTTTCAGATCGGAACGATTGTGCAAAGCAGCATGGGATTTCCCAGGCTACTCACTACTCACTATATAGTGAGTTCGATATTTTGTAGTGCTGTCTGAATGTATAGTGAGAATTATTACACCCTATATAGTGCACTCAAAGTATCCCACAATGCACCGTGAAAAGTAGTGTACAACCGATGGTCACTAACCAAGCAATATACAGTATATCATCATGCATTGTGGTCACGCCGAAAGAAAAAAAAGTGTGTTGGGGTGAATGGACGGAGGAAGAAACACATTATAAACAGACATTCAAATACAATTAAAAATGGTAAGAGAATAGAAAATAAGCTAAAATAGAATAAGACAGATAAAATACAAGAATAAAAGTTAGAGTGCAGAGCGAGGAATTAATCAAAAGCCTCGAATGTGATTTAATAAAAGGCAGCGGCGAAGAAGGAAGAAAATATTCAGCCTTGATTTAAAAGAACTGAAAGATGCAGCAGACACAAAGTACTTTGTATTTATTAATGTGGGAAATACGCTCAGTATAATATGGATTTATCACATGGATTTATTAATTTGAAAACCCACCAGCCAGCTGATCTGGCACGTTTTAATTGTGTGACAGTAGTGACGTAAATAACAGCGCGATGGAGTAGTGTCCGAAAGTGTTTTTTGTTGTTGTTGTTTTCATTTTAAAAATGAGCTTACTATACGGTATAGTCCTCTATATAGAATTCCCTAGATAGTGAGTAGGGAGTAGTGAATGAGTGAGTGATTTCAGACACAGGGTCTTTGTATGTAACGTTTTCCAGTTCCATTTTTTTTTTTCCCAAATCCCATGAGAATTTGTTTGCATTTGTTACAAGATGGGACCAGATACTTTTTCATCTCATCTCATTATCTGTAGCCGCTTTATCCTGCTCTACAGGGTCGCAGGCGAGCTGGATCCTATCCCAGCTGACTACGGGCGAAAGGCGGGGTTCACCCTGGACAAGTCGCCAGGTCATCACAGGGCTGACACATAGACACAGACAACCATTCACACTCACATTCACACCTACGCTCAATTTAGAGTCACCAGTTAACCTAACCTGCATGTCTTTGGACTGTGGGGGAAACCGGAGCACCCGGAGGAAACCCACGCGGACACGGGGAGAACATGCAAACTCCGCACAGAAAGGCCCTCGCCGGCCACGGGGCTCGAACCCGGACCTTCTTGCTGTGAGGCGACAGCGCTAACCACTACACCACCGTACCGCCCCAGATACTTTTTACGATATCTAATCTATCTTTTTTTTTTTTTTTGAGTGGAATTCCAAGTGTATTAAGAACTATTTTCTTCACTGGATTGTAGTCAAATAACAAATTACATTAAAATCTCTACAGATTTCACGCTTTTACAGAATTAATTACATTTATTGCTACATCAGCATTAATAGACAGATACTGATAAAAATATTTGTCTGACATGCTTGAAACTGGTACAGGCTGGTCTGATTGCTACTTGTTCTTGAAACTGGTACAGGCGGTCCTGATTGCTGTTTGTTTTGGTGAAGTTAAATCCTTGATATTTATCTTCGCTCACACATTCTGCTCTCTGCTTGATGAAGGTGATGTTGATCAGTCATGTCTTTCTTCTTTTCATAAGACTATGATCCTGACAGGTGATGTAATGGTCCGTAATGTCTCTCTTCTTTCATACAGTAGTGTCGTCTAAATCAGTGATGTAATGCTTCATCACCCGTTTACGTCATACTTAGATAACTTAGCTTCGTCAATCAAATCATCATCATTCAATCTAAAAGCTACCGTACAACACACTCGTGAATGTGAATATATCCTCATGTTTGTCCTACAATAAACTGAGAAACGTCTCTGAGCAGCTGTGTCTGTGTTACTGACTGTTTCTCCTGGATATCCGTGAGGCAAAATCTCTTGGGTGGCAGACGGTCTACATACTTTGCCCACTGAACCTCCTTCGCTACAGACAGATTAAAACCTAACAGATATAGAAAGTCAATAAATCATTTATTCATTTCAATGATTTCAATTTAATGTTCGGATGTTAAAAGTTAAATGTCTTCTGTCCACACAGTGACTTAATGAAGGCCTCCTTAGCCTTTACCTGAGAATAAAAATGAATAAACTCAACAGCATCGTTCAAGCTCCAGTGTAGTGATAAACTGCGAAAGTAAACACTTCCTGCTTCTGTAAATATCAGCTAGCTTGCTAGCTATTAATTAGCTGTATAAGTTAGCTGCATAAACTGATGTTGTCTTAGCTTGCTAATTTTAGCAATGTACCAACTTCTGGCAATTTAAGCTCACTCTTAACATAAATAACTCTTATGTTGTGTAAAAATCAGGAGGAAACTTTCAAAGAAGTTGAGCAGTAGCCTGTAAAACTTTTAGACTTCTGCGCTAGTGCACTGAATGATGGGATTGCCTCGTCCAAGCAGGATACATGCGATGCTAGCTTCATGTCTGGTCAAAGTAGGCAGATATGCTCCGACTGGGACAGACCTTTTCTCACAAGTGTGTACAAGTTTATCTGACCTTGTGATTGGAGCGCACCATTTACAGTACCTGACAGTGCTAACTAGAATTCTGACATGTATATCAAGTTACCCTAAGCAAAAGTAATAAAAAGAACAGCATTGAATGTTTTAACTTGAATCTTAAAACTAGACGGCCTTTCAATTTCATAAAATCGGTGAAATTTAGTTCCGTCTGAAATGTGGTCACTGTGATATATGTTTATTTCTGTAATATCTCACAAAATATCAGGCCATTCTGTGGCTGGGAAGTTATTTAATTTGAGGGGATTAAAGCAGATAATGTGCATGAAATCGCTCGCTTGGCGCAGTCAAGCAGACAGAGGAAGTCCGTGTGCGCATGCGCAGGTTTACCTTCTTCTTCTTCTTTTGGGTTTTACGGCAGCTGGCATCCACAGTGTTGCATTACTGCCATCTACAGGTTTACCTTTGAGCGTGCACTGACAGTTCCATCATTCTGTCGCTAAACGAACAGCTGATCACACCGAGGTGCTCGCTGAGCGCCCGTATTTATTAGTTTGGTCCTGCCTTTCCTTTCCTTCCCTTCATATATAACATAACATCTTTTCTTCTCGCTCTCTTTCTGTTACTGTAGTCGGTCTTTCACGTTTTATTCGCACACTCACATCCTCCATTTTTCTCTCCTGTTTCAAATTTGTATCCCACAATGCCTTGCGCGAACGGGGAAAGCCCACCACGTGATTCATGATGTAGTATCTTGTATTGGGTCATGGGGAAGCAGGAAAAAGTAGCGGAGAATTCAGGGCCACGTGGAGATACATTAATTGTTCTATTTAAAAAAAAACTAATAAAATTGGAAGTCTGTGATTCGAATTCAGTAGCTTTTGGTAACTAAACAAAAATAATTGGGTGTCGGGAAAATTCTTTTTATGACCTAAACATGAAAAATCTGAAAGGCAGTGTAGCTTTAAAATCAAGTCGTATTAAATCAAAGTTTCCAATCGCCTACTGGAGTCGACACATTGGAAATGTCTAAGCAGCACTGTATGGCAGATTTATTTCACCAAAGATATGATCAATCCATAAACAAGGTATTTATGATGCAATATTCAAACATAACATAAAGAAAATGGCGTATTTGAAAACAGGAATATAGAGTCAAAGCGGAAATGTGTCTGTGATTGGTGTCTTGTGTTTTTATGTGTCCTTGCAAGATGTCTTTGTAGACAGAATAAAAGATTGTAGCAATCTGCATTTTGAGATTTTTGGCTCACATAGGCACCAGTACATTAGAGAAAAAGAGCTGGTAGGAAGCATAATGATATATTCCGACAGGTTTGTGCATGGCAGCCAACAAAGTAGGGAATTTGCTCCAAATCAATAATATTTTGAATTTCAATAAATATAAAAATATTTTTCTTGGTGCTGCTGTACGGTACCTTTGGGAAAATGGTTTTATTCTCAATGAGTTCTCATTATTTTGTTGGCCTTTTTGCATGGCACTGTATATTTAAATTCTACAGTATAACTATAATATAAATGTCATCCCTGGTACAAATGTGGTTATTTGCAGAAAATATACATTGCCCCTGCTTCGAGCCTCAAGTAACCTTTTCTGAGTTTCATTTTAATATATATTGAATACAGTGACTTTAAATGTCTGCCAGGAATGGACAAGGAGAAACCACTCTGTTTTCTTTGTCCCTGAGGGCAAGAGCTGCGACTTCTATCCATTTGTATTTAAAGCCCTCTCTGCCATCAGGGCAATATATTTCTATTTAACGTAACTGGTTGTGTTTGATGATTTATCACTTTCTTGCTGGGATGCTTTTCACTTGGACGCAAAGGTAATCAGGGAGCAGAGAGCCGTCGCTTCTTTGTGGATTGCATGGAGGATTTTTGTTTATGGTGCGCGCCTTTCTCAACGTGAGGTAATTTTCATATTCATCCCAGCCGACCGTCTGAATTCACCTGCTCCAGTGTAATTGGAGAAATTCTCAGCTTGGCTCTCCAAAAGGGAAAAAAAAAAAAGAGATTAAAATCCCGATGTCAGCTTTCGCATCCAGAGAAATGGAAGGAGGAAGGGATCTTGCTTGTGAGCATTTTCTTTCTCATTAAATAGCAATATAAAAACAGCATAGGTCAGCTGTCCTGCTGGGTGAGAGCTGTTATAGCCCCATATCACGCATGAAGTGCGGAGAGACACGAGGCAGCATCACAGACCCATTGCTTTCTATCAATATGGATATTTAGAGTTGACCTACTTCGCATACAGTTGGTTGGTTTACAGTTTGGCCTTCTACCTGGATCAGGACTCTCTCTCTCAGCATTTCTCATACTTCGGAATTGTTTTTTATTCATCTTTTGTTCCAATAAACTTTCACTTTATATGTATGCTCACAACACAGAGCCTGCAATTTGATTTAAAACACACACACACACACAGTAAAGCAAAAAAAGTCCAAGCGTCATCCATGCTGATTCTGTGCCCACTGTCACCTCAGATTCTGATCCCCGTTCTTGGCTGACCCAATATCACCTGCTGCTGTCGTATCCCATCTGCCTCAAGGTTTCACAATGTTATACATTCTGAGATGCTTTTCTGCTCACCACATTTGCAAAGAGTGGTTATTAGCTCATTGTGGAATCAGAGCAGGTGGGTGGAGCACAGAAGCATGGCAGGCCAGAACTGAGTTCTCATCAAACTCTTTTATTTTAGCTTTTCGGCTTTGATTTTCACACTCTCCCAGTCACATGCACACACACAAGTGTTCTGGTTGGGGAGAGAGCTCCCTTTCTCTGCTCTGTCTCTCTTTGTAAAGGGTGCGGTCACTGGGGAAGACACACAAACACAGGTTAAGTCCCATCAGGTGCAGTGATCCTACCACTTACCTTCCCTGACTCCGCCCTCCATTCACAGATCGACGCTTGACCACGCCCCCGCTGCCACATACCCCCACCGCCCGACTCAGGCTGGGGAGCCATCCGGCCTGCAGCCGACCCCCCCCTCGACGGGAGAGGAAATCTGCCACGACCATCTGAGCCCCCGGCCTGTGGACCACCTCGAACTTAAACGGCTGGAGTGCCAGGTATCAACCGGTGATCCGTGCGTTGGCATCCTTCATGCGGTGGAGCCACTGCAGGGGCACGTGGTCCAAACAGAGGGTGAAAAGGGCGCTCCAGCAGGTAGTAGCAGAGGGCAAGGACCGCCCACTTGATGACGAGGCATACCTTCTCTGTCGTGCTGTACCTGCCCTCGCGGACCGACAGCTTCCGGCTGATGTACAGCACGGGACATTCCTCCCCCTCCACCTCCTGGGACAGAACAGCCCCCAGCCCTCTGTCCGATGCGTCTGTCTGCAAAATAAAGGGGAGAGAAAAGTCAGGGGAGTGTAACAGTGGCCCTCCACACTAGGGATGGCGAAAACTAAAAAAAATCTTGACCGACCACCGAGCCTCATTAGCCGGTTAAAGTCGGTTAACCTATGAGTTTAAACAGGGACGCAAACGGCGCGCCTTTTGGCGGATGCCGCCTTTTTCACGGCTGAATTGTGCAGATCCGATTTTTTTTTTTTAGGGGGGACATTGGAGTGTCTGAATAATTTCATCAGAGAAATTCTGTATTAAAATTACTAAATAAGCAAATGCCGTTGCAGTCCATGAAACACAGGAAGTATGAGAAGAAAACAGTAAATCAGAAAGCTGCGCACGTTTTCGCAGAAGCTGCGCAAATGTGCGCAACTTTCTGATTTACTGTTTTCTTCTCATACTTCCTATGTTTCATGGACTGCAACGGCATTTGCTTATTTAGTAATTTTAATACAGAATTTACTCTGATGAAATTATTCAGACACTCCAACGCCCCCCCCCCCCCCCCCCCCCAAAAAAATCGGATCTGCACAATTCAGCCATGAAAAAGTCGGCATCTGTGCCTTTAGTTTGTGTGGAGAGATATGATCTGCAATAACATGCATTGTTGGCTACAGACCGAAACATACTTTCAGAATGCACTGGCCAAGGCAGGACTAAACTCGATGTGCCTTCTAATAATAATAATAAAAAAAAAAACAGAATAGTAATTTGTAAGCTAAAAAGTCTGTGTCTACACTTTTCTTTCGCCGAGTGGCAGCTGTCTTCAACTGGGGCGGGAGAGCAGGACATGACTGAATGGGTGTTTCTGATTTGTCAGCTGTCGTCCTTACACCGCATGGCATGCCCCAAGCGTTTACAACACAGAATTCCAGGTTCTCCACTCCAAAATTGGCAGCTTCAAAACGATTGATTTTTTTTTTTAACCGACAACCAAAAAAAATTAACCGGTTGACGTTGATTCGGTCAACCATCGGTCAAACGGTCATTGGTTAACATCCCTACTCCACACAGTGCAGCCTTCACCTCAGAGAAAGCCCGCTGGCATTGCTCCGTCCACTGGACCGGATCTGGTGCTCCCTTTTTAGTGAGATCAGTCAGCGGGCTGGTGACGTCCGAATAATTAGGTATAAACCTACGATAGTAGCTAGCCAGCCCCAGGAACTGTCTCACCCCCTTTTTGGTCTTAGGCCTCGGGCAGGCCGCAATTGCTGCTGTCTTATTAATTTGGGGGCACACCTGCCCATTGCCCAAGTTGAAACCCAGATACCATACTTCCACCCGCCCAATCACACATTTCTTCGGGTTGGCTGTGAGACCCGCTCGCCTCAACGACCTAAGAACGGCACTTAGGTGTTCTAGGTGCCGTGGCCAGTCATTACTGTAAATAATGGTATCGTCTAGGTAGGCGGCCGCGTAGGTGGCATGGGGGCAGAGGACCCTATCCATAAGCTGCTGGAACGTAGCGGTCGCCCCAAACAGCCCAAAAGGAAGTGTGATGAACTGGTGTAAGCCAAACAGTGTGGAAAAGGCTGTTTTCTCTCGGGATAGAGGAGTCAAGGGGATCTGCCAATATCCCTTTGTCAAATCCAGTGTCGAATAAAAACGAGCCGTGCCTAGTCGATCAAGCAACTCGTCAATACGAGGCATTGGGTATGTGCCAAATTTAGACACCATGTTGACTTTTCTATAGTCCACACAGAACTGGACCGACCCATCGGCCTTGGGAACTAAGACCACCGGGCTGCTCCAGTCACTGTGGGACTCCTCGACGATGCCCATTTCGAGCATGGCCTCGAGTTCTTCCCGAACCACCTTTTTTTTGTGTTTGGGCAGTCGGTAAGGGTGGCTGCATGCTACTACCCCCGGGGGCGTCTCAATGTGGTGTTCTATGAGGTGGGTGCGGCCGGGCAGGGGCGAGAACACGTCAGAAAATTCTGTCTGCAACTGGGTGACCTCTGTGAGCTGGGTCAGGGAGAGGTGGTCTCCACAGGGGACTGGAGCGGTGGGCGATGTCAATTTTCCTTTTTGAACCTCCGGCCCCAGCTCCACCTTCTCCAGAACCACCAACACCAATGGCATGGGGACCTCCTTGTTCTAATGTTTTAGCAGATTGAGGTGGTAAATCTGTAACGCCCCACCCCTGTTCGTTCACCTCACCTCATAGTTGACGTCCCCGACTCGCCGTGTGACCTCAAAGGGTCCTTGCCACCTGGCGATCAATTTGGAGCTCGATGTGGGCAAGAACATGAGTACTTTATCTCCCGGTGTGAACTCCCTAAGGCGCGTGCCCCTGTCATACAGACGGACTTGATGTTCTTGGGCCTGCCGCAAATTTTCCTGGGTTAGGTGCATGAGTGTGTGGAGTTTGGTGCGCAGGTTGATAATGTATTGAATTTCATTTTTACTGGTTGAAGGTCCCTCCTCCCAATTTTCCCGTAGCACATCCAAAATGCCACACAGCTTACGCCCGTATAATAATTTGAACGGGGAGAACCCCGTGGAGGCTTGTGGGACATCTCGCACTGCGAATAACAGGGGCTCGAGCCATTTATCCCAGTTACGTGCGTTTTCACTTACAAATGTTCTAATTATATTTTTGAGGGTGTGATTAAACCGTTCGACTAAGCCGTCTGTTTGTGGGTGATAAGCGCTGGTGCGGATAGGCTTAATTCCCAGTAACCCATACAGTTCGTGCAGTGTGCATGACATAAACGTAGTGCCTTGATCAGTCAGAATCTCTTTGGGGATTCCGACTCGGGAGATGACGCAGAAGAGCGCTTCTGCAATACTGCATGCTGAGATATGGCGAAGAGGCACTGCTTCCGGATATCGCGTTGCATAGTCCACCAGAACTGAAATAAAGCGATATCCTTGTGCTGACCGATCTAATGGCCTGACGAGATCCATCCCAATTCTTTGGAACAGTGTCTCAATTAACGGCAGAGGGCTCAAAGGCGCTTTTGGAATGGCCGCGGGATTTACTAACTGGCTTTCGCGACAAGCTGTACACCACCTACGGACATCGCCGCGAATCCCTGGCCAATAGAATCAGGCCATTATTCGGGCTAGTGTCTTATCCTGCCCCAAGTATCCGGCCATGGGATTAAAGTGAGCTGCCTGGAATATGAATTCCCGGCAGCTCTTTGGGATCAAAAGCTGGGTTATTGGTTCCTTAGTCTGAGTGTCCTGCGTCACTCGGTATAATCTATCTTTAATAATGGAAAAATAGGGGAAGGACGGGGTGGCATTTGGCTGGAGAGTTTGACCATCGATTACTCTCACTTGGTCAAACGCATGCCGCAGAGTCTCATCTCACGACTGCTCTAACGGGACGTCCGCAAGGGAATCCCCGAGAGAGGGAGGAGGAGCAGGCTGCTCCTCACTCTGACGTGGTGTTGACATAGGTGGCTCTGTGACAGCTGCTTCCACCAATCCCACTCCAGGCCCTCCCCTCGCTAAACTATGGCAGACCCCACTCTTCACTAAATGCATCATTAATTCCCTAAATCGCGGCTATTCAGTCCCCAAAATAATCAAGTGGGTAAGGTGAGGATTAATCGCCGCCTTTACTCTAAATTTTTCCCCTCGAAATAGAATGTGGACCGACGCTAAAGGGTAGTTGTGAACATCCCCATGCACACACAACACCTTCACCAATTGTGCTCTCCCCAATGCCTTGTCTTGCACCAGGCTTTGGTGAATTGAGGTCTGATTACAGCTGGAGTCCACCAAAGCCTGATATGTATCCCCTTGGATACTCACCAGTATGCGATATGCTCTGGCCCGATCGAGGGCAGTCCCTGGCACGTCGGGGATCTGGACCACCGCGCCAACCTCCATCGCCGAGCACTGATGCTGGAGGTGCCCCAGTTCCCCGCAGCGCCAGCATACCGGCCCGGGCTCTCCCTCTGTACCGGTGTTCTAGACATCACTCACCTGAGGGGGAGAAGATACAGACAAGGAAGTAAGAAATGTTAGGGCACCGCAGGTGCGGCGGGCCGGCTGGGGTGGAGCCGGCCCCCGCCTCCGTGGTGGGGGAATGGGGCAAGGACGGGGAGCAGAGAGAGAGAAGAGAGGAGAAAAGAGGAGACATGCTGTCCTGCCATCGGAACGGCCTCCATATGATCCTCTGCCAGTTCGATCGCCTGATCCAGCGATGCCGGGTGATGGCTCTGGACCCACTCCGCTGTTCCTTCGAGAAGTCGGGCGATGAATTGTTCCAGCGGCGCCAGGTCGACGATTCCCTCGGCGTCGCGGTTGTCGGCCCTCAGCCACCGCCGGCAGGCGGCCCGGAGTTGCTAGCCAAACGCGAACAGCTGATTGACCTCCTCCTGGCACAGCGCACGGAAGCGCTGCTGTTGCCATTCCAGGGTGCAACCCACACGTTGGAGGACGGCCCTGCGGAGGTCCTCGTAGACCAGCCAGCTGTCAGTGGGGAGCTGCAACGCGGCCAGCTGCACCTCACCCGTTAGCAGGGGGAGGAGGCGCACCATGCGCTGTTCCACCGGCCAATCCCACGCCTCTGCTGCCTGCTCAAAAAGAGCGAGGAAGGCTTCGGGGTCATCATGCGGACCCATCTTCGTTAGGGTGAGGTGGGGAGGGTCCGCGGCGGCAGTGGTGGTGGATCCCGCCAACACGAGCAGGTGCCGGAACGCCTGCCGAACTTCCTGCTGCGCCAGCACCAGGGCTTCGAACTGTTGTTCCTGCTCCTTCCGGAGGGCGATCAACGCCTGGTGCTGGCTCTGTTGGGCCATGGCGAGGGCATGGACCAGGTCCATGAAGGGGGAAGACCCCATGGGGCTGTTCCCTTCTGCACTCTGATCCCGGGTTTCAGCACCACTGTGGAATCAGAGTAGGTGGGTGGAGCACAGAAGCACGGCAGGCCAGAACTGAGTTCTCATCAAACTTTTATTTTAGCTTTTCAGCTTTGATTTTCACACTCTCCCAGTCACACACACAAGTGTTCTGGTTGGGGAGAGAGCTCCCTTTCTCTGCTCTCTCTCTCTTTTTAAAGGGCGCGGTCACTGGGGAAGACACACACACAGGTTAATTCCCATCAGGTGCAGTGATCCTACCACTTACCTTCCCTGACTCCGTCCTCCATTCACAGACCGACGCTTGACCACGCCCCCGCTGCCACATTTATCCAGCCAATAGGTGATGAGCTTATGCCTTCATATGTTGTCCGGTGTCCATCCAGCGTCATCCACATTTCACGAAAATCACTTCTTCTCCCTCAATTCTTCACTGATTTTTATTCTTTTTGGCAGGAAGGTAGGTCTCCCTGGGGTGCATATAGTTTCTACCCAAATTTGCATAATTGCAATTAATAATGAAGATATGGAGTAATTAATCAATCCCTAACAAGCAGTTTCCACACAAATCGCTTCTTTTTCCTCAATTTTTCACCAATTTTGATTCTTTCTGGCATGAAGGTAGGGGTAACTAGGGTGCATATAACTTCTACCCAGATTTGCTTAATTACAATTATTAATGAAGTTATGGACTAATTAAGCCTTAATGCTTTAAGCAGTTCAACAAAAATTGCTTCTTCTCGGTCAATTCCTTGCCGTTTTGGATTCTTTCTGGTAAATAGGTCGGTATTCCTAGGGTGGATATCACTTCTACATATAGCTTGTATATAGCTTGCAACATTTATTGCGCAAGGTGGCCTACTTTAGATCGTTCCTTCTGGACTAGACAGGTCCGGAGTGAGCTACACCGTCATTGACGGTCTCGTTTGAGTTACCATAGCCTTCCTGGTGACTCGAATCAGTGTTGGTACTCACTGGATGTTTTTTTGTTTTTCACACCGCTCTGTGCAAACTTTTGAGACTTGTTTTTGTGTTGTTGTGCGTGTGAAATGAAAATCGAAGGAGATCAGCAGTTTCTCAAATCACCGTGTCTGGCATCAACAACAATTTCACGGTCAAAATCACTGAGATTGAATTTTTCCTTGCTCTCATATTTGATGTTTGATAGTTTGCACAATTTTTTAAGTTGTGTAATATACAACTTTTGATAAGTATTCACTCCTGTTTTTGGTTCTTTTTGGAAAGTGATACATGTGTATCAAAGTCAAAGTCCCTCCTGCACCAGGACATGGTCTTCCCAGGCAGTCTCTCATCCCAATACTAACCAGTCTTTTGAGGTGCACTGGGCGGCGCCACTCTCCATTTCTGATGCTCTAGGCCACTCGCCTATTATACAGCTAGGGTTACAGTGGGGAGCAGGTCCTCTGGTAACAGTGAGAGTTTGACTCCCAACTGTATTGCAGAGTGCCTTGCCAGATGGCAGTAGGTACCATTTTTATGATGGTCTTTGGTATGACCTGCACGCAATTAGAACTCATGATCTCCCAGTTGAGAGGTGGACACGCTAACCACTAGGCCAACTTGTGGTGATACATGCATATACTGTACATGATCACATTTTTAGCTTGCTAATGAATAATGGCATCATTACACTTTAACAGTGGTGGTGTTTAGCGCTCTGTTTTGCCCCCTAGTGGATTAAAAGAGAGTTGCTCTTTTTTCATGGCTTTCAATTCGATTATGGGCAGCGAGACAACAATTCTAACATTTATTTGATTGACGGATCAGAATCTATATTGGATCAGTCCCAGGTTGCAGGCCATATGTTTGACACCATTGCTCTAATCAATCAGCCTTAATCTGAATTGCGCTGGGAGTTGTGATATTTTTGGTGTGACGATATTACGTACATCATTTTGACACTCCTATCTCTTATCCTGTGTGAATCAGTAACAATCCTATATACATAGCACAAAGTAGTACCTTAGAACCTTAAGGAGTTTGTGCTAAGTTCAGAGTCTGGAAATGAGTGTAAGATGAGTGGAAGGGCATTTTCATGATACTCAAATGTGTAGCAGGAAGCTTACGACTGTCATTGAGCTGTATCAAGGGAGGCCAAGTCCCTCAGGTAATTGGACTCATCGGGTTTGCCTTGTTAAGCAGGACTCCTCCGGTGTGGATTAGACAGGCTCTAAAAGCCCACCATTCAGCTGGCAAACTACACCAGGAGTGGGGAGATCTCCATGTGAGTCTTGGCTATTGCTCCTGTTCGCAAATGACTGTCTGTGACCAATAAGGAAGATTAAATGAAAAATATTAAAGGGAGACAAGGGCAAGACCGTGGAAGTAAATCGGATCTTCCTGAAATAACAGCTTAAATATTAAAGAGAAAAGGTCATGAGGTATAAGGAATGTATCTGTGTGTGTTCAGAAGGAGACAGGGGGCAAGAATGGGGCCATTACCGTCTCATGATTGGATTTGTCCATATTATTGATTTTTTTGTTTTGCTGTTTTTGTATTAGGCGGCACATTTTTCCCCCAGGGCAAAGCAAATAAAACTGAAATCTTCTTGGGAGTTATATCACCAATCTTCTCTCTCTCTCTCTCTCTCTCTCTCTCTCTCTCAGTATCTCTCTTTCCTCCGTCTGTCTTTCCTGGGTCCAGCAGATCACATTAAAGTCAGTGTGGGCCTACAGATGGTTGGGTTTTATCAGGAGCAGATGGTCATGCTCAGATATTTATCTAACCACACTGTGTATTTTCTCACTTTTCGGTGGCTGAGGTGCATCTGAAGGTTAAAGCATTGATTTTCTTTTCCCCTTAAAAAAAGTAAATGTTTGTGCTCTTCTGTTTTAGAGTCAACAAGTCAGAAGTACTTTGGTGGAACAGTTGAACAATTGTGTTATGGATAAACAGAATGAATTAAACTTAAACCTAATTGCATGTTGTTGAAGTTGATGTTCTTTCTTCCTTTCCAGCTCATCCTGGAAGCCCACAATGTTCCTGAGCTCTCCGCTGGCGTCAACTGCACCTTTGAAGACCTGGCCGAGATGGAGGGACTTGTGGAAGGCAATCGCATCACTTGCAGTTCTCCGGCTGAGAAAGAGGTCCCACGTATCATTGTAGACCAAGGTGTGTCTATGCACATTCCAAATTGCCAGTCTTTCTCCAAGCAGTGGGCTATTTGGAAATCTCCAAGTTGGTGTTATATTCAAGGGCTACACAAGTAGTTCAGCTGTAAAATGGACTGAGTTGAGAAAATGCACTTGGATAGGGTCTGGTTGGGCAAAAAGAAAATAAGGCATTGAGGGAACACGGCTTGGACTTAATGTTAGATGCATGATAAGACCTCATGGTGAGACAAATAAACAGCAGGGTATAAAAAGATAATAAAGATAATTGAGGTTGAGACACAGCACAGGTGAACACTATAGGATAAAAGGATGGGCGGAGACAAGATTAGAACATAAACAAAGACGCATGATGTGAAGCCAAAAACACTCTGTAACACTTCTGATGGCAAATATCTTGTGAGCACAACATAATTGCATCAATGTATTGTTATGCTAATTATGTGTAAAGTACAACCCCGATTCCAAAAAAGTTGGGACAAAGTACAAATTGTAAATAAAAATGGAATACAATAATTTACAAATCTCAAAAACTGATATTGTATTCACAATAGAACATAGACAACATATCAAATGTCGAAAGTGAGACATTTTGAAATTTCATGCCAAATATTGGCTCATTTGAAATTTCATGACAGCAACACATCTCAAAAAAGTTGGGACAGGGGCAATAAGAGGCTGGAAAAGTTAAAGGTACAAAAAAGGAACAGCCGGAGGATCAAATTGCAACTCATTAGGTCAATTGGCAATAGGTCATTAACATGACTGGGTATAAAAAGAGCATCTTGGAGTGGCAGCGGCTCTCAGAAGTAAAGATGGGAAGAGGGTCACCAATCCCCCTAATTCTGCGCCGACAAATAGTGGAGCAATATCAGAAAGGAGTTCGACAGTGTAAAATTGCAAAGAGTTTGAACATATCATCATCTACAGTGCATAATATCATCAAAAGATTCAGAGAATCTGGAAAAATCTCTGTGCGTAAGGGTCAAGGCCGGAAAACCATACTGGGTGCCCGTGATCTTCGGGCCCTTAGACGGCACTGCATCACATACAGGCATGCTTCTGTATTGGAAATCACAAAATGGGCTCAGGAATATTTCCAGAGAACATTATCTGTGAACACAATTCACCGTGCCATCCGCCGTTGCCAGCTAAAACTCTATAGTTCAAAGAAGAAGCCGTATCTAAACATGATCCAGAAGCGCAGACGTCTTCTCTGGGCCAAGGCTCATTTAAAATGGACTGTGGCAAAGTGGAAAACTGTTCTGTGGTCAGACGAATCAAAATTTGAAGTTCTTTATGGAAATCAGGGACGCCGTGTCATTCGGACTAAAGAGGAGAAGGACGACCCAAGTTGTTATCAGCGCTCAGTTCAGAAGCCTGCATCTCTGATGGTATGGGGTTGCATTAGTGCGTGTGGCATGGGCAGCTTACACATCTGGAAAGACACCATCGATGCTGAAAGGTATATCCAGGTTCTAGAGCAACATATGCTCCCATCCAGACGACGTCTCTTTCAGGGAAGACCTTGCATTTTCCAACATGACAATGCCAAACCACATACTGCATCAATTACAGCATCATGGCTGCGTAGAAGAAGGGTCCGGGTACTGAACTGGCCAGCCTGCAGTCCAGATCTTTCACCCATAGAAAACATTTGGTGCATCATAAAACGGAAGATACGACAAAAAAGACCTAAGACAGTTGAGCAACTAGAATCCTACATTAGACAAGAATGGGTTAACATTCCTATCCCTAAACTTGAGCAACTTGTCTCCTCAGTCCCCAGACGTTTACAGACTGTTGTAAAGAGAAAAGGGGATGTCTCACAGTGGGAAACATGGCCTTGTCCCCACTTTTTTGAGATGTGGTGTTGTCATGAAATTTAAAATCACCTAATTTTTCTCTTTAAATGATACATTTTCTCAGTTTAAGCATTTGATATGTCATCTATGTTCTATTCTGAATAAAATATAGAATTTTGAAACTTCCACATCATTGCATTCCGTTTTTATTTACAATTTGTATTTTGTCCCAACTTTTTTGGAATCGGGGTTGTATAAGCCATTTTGACCGTGAGCTGGCCTAGTGGTTGGCCTGTCCGCCGCTCGATTGGGAGATGGCGAGTTCTACTCATGGTCAGGTCATACCAAAGACCATCATAAAAATGGTACCTACTGCTGTCTGGCAAGGCACGCTGCAATACAGATGTGAGTAGGGAGTCAAACTCTCGTGGTTATCAGAGGACCAGCCCCTCACTGTAACCCTAGCTGTATATACGAGAGGCTGAGGGCTATAGAAATGGAGATTGGTGCCACCCAATGTCCCTTAAGGGACTGGTTAGTACTGGGATGAGAGACTGCCTGGGAAGACCAGGTCCTGGCATGGGAGGGACTTTGACTTTTTGATAAGCCATTTTTAAAGTTGTCTCCATGCATATGCCATCTTTTTTCTAATTCATGACATGACAGAATATTTTTTTCTTCCTTGCTCATTTGTAACAATTTGCATGACTCGATTTGTATGAAAATTTACAAAGAAAAAAATAATGGGTTAGGATTGTGATTAGTATTCATAACTCTTCCTCCATTTTATGGATTCTTATGGCATCCAGCTCAAATCTTTATTCTGTTCTTTTTTTTTCACCATGAATCTATCATGAGTCCAGGTTTAATGAGGTAAAAGTGGGATATTGAAGGTAGTGTGCTATCTAAGAGACACCCACGCATGTACCACTGTCTTTTCACATCCTGGTAAAGAATTGTTCATCATACTGCTTGGAAAATAGTAATAATTACAGCAATTACATCAGTGAAAATGGCACCGCACATCAGTGCAATTGTTGAGAGAGAGAGCAAAGTGTCAGGAGGAAAACAGGAGCCCTGGCTGAACTAAGATAAACACATGGCAACCCTCGAAGTCAACTAATTTAACCTTGCTCGTGTCTTCACTTACTCACGCAGCACAGTAATTGGAGCGGCTGGATGGGACGATGTGCCCCAGACTCCTGAGAAACCTCATTTGCATTACAGGCATTGAAGAGACAGAAAAGGGGAAAGTGAAAGAAATTGAGAGACCCCAGAGCAGAGATGGTGGTTTACATGCTCTTTTTGTTTCTCATTATCTTGCCTGCAGCTGTTGTCTGGTGCAGCAGGGCATGTTTTGTAATTGAGTGAATAATCATTAGCTACACTAGCATTTTACTGCCATCTTCGTGCAACTCCGTTCCCTCTCCGAGGATCTTTTTGGCAGTGGGATTTAAGAGACTTTTGAGCTGAAGTGATTAAATCTCTTCGGATGATGATGCTGCAGCTCTCCACATCCACAGCTGTTCAGCTGGTGAAAGTTTTGACAGCATTCATTCCAGGAGATGAGATCAAGAAAGGATGAACACAGTCTCTCCCTTGCTTTCGTACCCTCTGTCTGTTTTGTTCATCGCCTCGGTTGGTTAACTTCAGAATAATTGAAAAACGCTCACATCTGGGCAGCTGTCATGAGGTAGGCGATTTTTCATCATATGAAAGTGTCAAGATGTGATGCTAATAAAGATGCCACACTACACTGGAATTCCCCTATCAGGCCAAGAAGAAACATTTATACTTTCCTCAGCTCTTCATGCTAAAAGTGTTTTGTTAGTATTATAAGTGTACAACAATGCACAATTACATTCCAGGCACTTAGCAGACACCCAGAGGAGCAGTTGAGGGTTAGGTACCTTACTCAAGAGCGCTTCAACCATTTCTGTTGGTCTAGGGAATTGAACCAGCACCCTTTTGGTCCTGAAGCTGCTTTCTAACCATTAGACCATGGCTTCCCCAATTTAATGCTGGGGTATACCCCACCTCTCATTTCAAAATTTTCTGGGCTCCGCATCAGTAGCACCACTCTGATATTTTTTTTTTCTGGGGAAAGCCCTGAATAGTTTTGGTATAATTATTGACAAGCAGATTCCCCTAAGTAATTTGATGGCTCTTTTCTGAAAATATCCAAATAATCCTAGGACTAGTCTGCAAAAGTTTATTCCACACATTATGCAAAAAGTAAATTTGAGTGGACAGGGCTACGTTCTGTTAGCCTGGCTAACGTGACTTCAAAGCTCTCCGAGCATTTGGTCTGGCCAGGCTATTAAGCCAAACCGTTTCCCAGAGCCCGTGGTTGACCCGCCTCCCTGAAATGCCTCAGTTTGCTACTGGTCGAAGCCAGAAAAGGCTGTGACGAAGCTTAAACCAATCACATCACTCTTTCCTCTGACGTATGTGACGCGACGGGGCTAATTGGTAGATTAAACTCTTACCAAAGCCGGTCGGGAGCAAGGCGAAAACGTCCTTCCTTTCAATAAATACCTCCAGGGCTGCTCTTTGCTCCGTTTTCAATGAGAACTTCCCGTTGAATGCTTTCAATACAGCATCTACCGCTGTGTCAAAGGCTTGCCGCTGCTCCATGTTCGTGATGTGAATGAAGCGCTTCCGGCATAGATTCTGTAAACAATCTATGGCTTCCGGTCGCAGTTCTACTACGTCACTGCCTTGAACACGCCTCTACCCAGGGCCGTTGGAGATGCTCAAAGTTGATTGGTTCCCGATTTTTCAGGAGCTTGGAAATGCTGTAGATAGCCTGCCTGGCCAGACTAAGCTCGGAACAGGCCCTCGTGTTGCGTCACGCTTAGGATGGGCGGGCCCAGGCTAACGTTCTGCAAAAGGCACATTTTTGTGCCATCAGCAAATCAAGAGATTTTCACTTGTTATTTTATGAGATATTCTCAGAGAACCTGTTGCACAGCGAGACCTGTAGGGTAGCTTTATGACTGTCTGCGAGAATAATGACAGCCTTAAGTATCCTTGGAGATATCCAAGGATCCATAAAATACAAAGTTTACAACCTTCTAGGCCCTCAGGATCTCAAAATGCCTGGTTTAGTGAAACTGAGCCCGCCTACACATGGAGGTATAAGGAGAACGAGAAGGTCATTTATTAACTAGCTCCCTCATCCTTTCACTATATCTTGTCTCCTCAGCGTCATGGTAACCATATGTGTCCTGTGTGACTCATTAAGAAGGCACAGCCTCCAGGGTGTGTTAAGAGGTCTGCACACATACACACACTCCAGAGATACCAGCCATCAAGGTAACATTTAGGAGGACTAATTAGGACAGATTCTTTGTCAGCCACACTTCCTGGTGATTGATGAATGATTCTGTCTTTGTTGAATAAGAGACTGAGACAGAAGGAGAGAGAGGGAAGGAGGGAAAGAGAGAGACAGAGAGAGATGGGAGTGCTAAAGAAGAGGTGGGAGATAGTGGGAGTGAATCAGAGGCAGCGATAAAGAGACAAAACAAGAGTGGGTGACAAAGAGAGGTGCACGCTCTTCCATCGAGAGAGGAGATGTCGGCGTCCGGCTCATTGAATTAAACATGAGGTTCTTCATTAGTGTCGACAAAAGGACACTGAAAATCCTTTGTGCTTCGCATTCATCAACTTGTACAGGTTCCTCCGTCTTTCTTCCTTCCTAATCTCCCTTTTTTAAAGGACTTTGAAAGACTTTCAGATGGACTTGTAGGTTTTATATTCAAAGGATAGCAGGTAACAATATTGTGTTATGCAAGTGAACTCTAACCCACAGTCTTGCTTCTTTGTTAGGAGATATAATTATGTAGTTATACACCTGGAATAGACTGCACACATTCATGCCTGTGTCTCTTAGATTCTTAGAGGTCTTGAAGATAGGTATATAGAAGATATAGCACAGGCTTTTACTGAGTCCTTTTAATAATGTTGTTGTTGTTGTTGTTGTTGTTTTAATTCAAGACTCAATATGCAACTGTTTTCTTACAAATTTTAGGCAAACATGCCTAAAAGGGTAGTGATATTTGTTTGCATATGTTGTGATAGCAAATTAGAGGGATGAACCAGACTTTATAATTTATTTTCCAAGTCAGAAGAAGGTCTACAATAAGTCCAAGTTGAGTCCAGAATCCCAAGTTGTAGGGTCCAGGTTGAGTCCAGACTCCAAAGCTTCAGATTGAAAGCTGAATCCTGGGTCTCTAGAATCCAAGTCCAGTCCAGAGCCCCAAGATGCAGACTCCAAGTTTTAGTGTCTGAGCTAAGTCCTGGGCCCTAATCTGTAAAGTCCAAGTCATGTCCAGAATCCCAAGCTGTAGAGTCTGATTTGAGTCCAGAATCCCAAGTTATAAAGTCTGAATCAAGTCAGGTTGTCTACTATAAGCCCAGTCTGAGTCCAGAGTTCTAAGCCATAAAGTGTGAGTTATGTCAAGTGTCCTAAGTTGTATAGTCTGAGCTGAGCCGATCTGTCGAATGTTCTAGAATTCAAGTTGAGCCCAGAGTTTCGATTTGTAGAATCTGAATCAAGTACGAAGTTCCAAGCGATAGAGTCTGAATCAAACCTAGAGTCCCAAGCTGAGTCGAGTTCAGAGTCCAAAGCTGTAGAATCTATCGAGTCAAATCCATAATCTGTTGAGTCTGAGTTGAATCCAGAATTTCAAGCTCAATTGAGTCGAGTCGACTAATCTGTAGATTCTGAGTCAAGCCCAGATTCCCAGGTGTAAAGTCAAATCCAGGTTTCCGAGCTATAGAAACTAGGTTGAGTCCAGACTTCCATCCTGTAGAATCAAGGTTGATCTCAGAGTCCCAGACAATAGTCATAGTTGAGCATGACAATTCCAAGGTTATATATGTTATAACTAGAGTCCCAAGATATTGGGTTATACTTATAACTAGAGTTATAGTCTAGTCCAGAGGTCCAAACTCTAGAGTTTGAGTAGAGTTCAGAGTTCTACACTGTGAATTTCAGTCAAGTTGAGTCCCATGCCATAGAATCCAAGCCAAGTCCAGAGTTATGAGGTACAGTGTCCAAATCAAGCCCAGAGTATGGAATCAAGTTGCACTCTACAGCTTGGAAGTCAAGTCCAGAGTCTCAAGTTAGTCCATAGTCTAGGTCAAATCCAGGTATCCAATCTGGAAGATTGGAGTCAAACCCTGCATCCCAAGTGATAGTCATACTTGAGTCTCAAGTCCCAAACTATAGAGTATGAGTTCAGCCCAGAATGTGGAAGCATTACCTGTGCAGAGCTGCATAAGTTTTTATACAATTGAAGACTAGAATAGAAATGTGTTTCTAACCTGATTAGTGTAAGAGGACTTATCATTTTACTTGATCTCTTTGTATCTAAATAAGACAAACAAGAAAGGTCAATGTTGATGCAGTTGTTTATGAACGGTGGGTAGTGTCACCTGACATTTTAGGTCACATTCAAGGAAATCCGGGTGCAAGACAGTAACTTAGAGATCTGAGTCTAATGCAAGTTGCAAGTTTAGACTAATGTACCCATCTCTGAAACGAGCAATTATGCAGTTATATTATCATTTTTGGCCACACTACTATGGGCCACTTTGAAATGAAATGCCAAAATGTTCTAAAATGTTTCTTTACCTTCCAGGTGACCATCAGGTCGTGCAACTTTACCTCAAGTCCAAAGAAACAGGACTTGCATTTGCCAACACAAGCTTTGTCTTCTATAACTGCAGTGTCCATAAATCGTAAGTATCTTTTGATTAGGCTGTTTTACCAGCACTGATCTCACCATAATCCAGACCTCCCTTACTCACTGCCACTTTTTTCCTCAGGTGTCTTTCTTGTGTTGGAAGCCCATACCAATGTCACTGGTGCAAGTACCGTCACATCTGCACCCACGACCCACGCAGCTGCTCTTTCCAAGAGGGACGGGTCAAGCAGCCTGAAGTGAGCCATGATTTTTACTTTTGCTTCCTATTTAGAGCACTCAATGATGTGTAAACTCCAGAAATGCTATACAGTATCAGTGACAAACACTTAAATGAAGTTTAGCATGGGTGCACTTTTGAGACCAGCAATGAGTTCTGAGTTGGCATTGATTTTCATTAAACTCTCATAGTTATGTATGAAGGGCTGGAATGTTGGCACAGTGGGTAGTGTTGCCACTTCGTAGCTTGAAGCTTACTGTTAATGTGGAGTTATCCCAAAGTTCATGTGGATTTTCTCTGGGTTCTCGGGTTTCTGCCTACTTCACAAGATTGATTAGCTACATTAAACTGGTGTCCCATCCAGGGTGTTATCCCACCTCAAGCTTGGGGTTCCTGAGATAGGCTCTGGACCAGTGTTGTAGTCGAGTCACTAAACCAAGTCCAGTCTCAAGTCCCCAGTGTTCAAGTCCGAGTCAAGTCCTAGTCATTAAAGAAAATTTCGAGTCAAGTCCATTACTGATCCGAGTCAAGTCCAAGAACATGACTCCAACCGCACCATTTGCAGTGGCTGTTGCTGCCTTTATGTGAAAGCGTCTCTGCTACTGTGTTGGACTAATGTTCCTGTTTGACTGCCCCATTTTAGTTAATAGGCTACAGATAAAAGCTTGTTCATCGCTCAGCAAGCCCCGCCCACTATCAACAGGGCAAATAACATGAGAGAGGGTTAACACTAGTTAGTTCATCGGTCAGCAAGCAAGCCCCACCCACTATCAACAGGGCAATGAACATAGTGTGTCACTTCCTTCTCGGGGTGGAGTCTTACCAAATGGCGATTGAAGTTTGAGGTTGTCCCCGTCGTCTCCTCGATAGTTCTTCTACATATGAAACACGCAGCAGTGCATTTTTTCCCACTGCATGAGAAGTCTGTACTGTATAAGCAAAGCAGACAATCCTAGCACCGGTCTCGCCAGGCATTTTAGCGCCATTAACGTTAGTTTGTTCCTGAGCATGATGTATGAACAGGTGAATGTGCATCCTTTTGCACAAAATTAGCATAAAAATTTATGTAGATATAAATATCTTATGCCAAATGATTATGGCATGTTACAAAAATAAAGAAAAAATCTGCATCCTCGTTTCCAATTCACAAGTCTAAATGCAGTTAATGCACGAGTCCGAGTCATCAGTGCTCAAGTCCAAGTTGTCACGAGTCCTTAAAATCAGGGCACGAGTTGGACTCGAGTCCAAGTCCTGGACTTGAGTACTACAAGCCTGCTCCAGACCGACCGCAACGCTGAGTAGGATAAAGATGCATGAAATTACTGTGTGTCTAAATTCCACCCAGTGGCTCACTGGAGCTGATGTATCAGTATTATTGGCATCATGCTCACGTGTAGAAGCACCTGCCCGAAACTTGTCAGATTCATTAAAAGGCAGTTTATATTCAGAGTTTCATTAGCCAAATGCTCACACCTGCTTTTAAAGCGGCAAATGAGCAGTTGTGGTGTGAAACTGAGAATCTGAGTTGAAACTCTCATTCAAACCTGCATGCCTGTTTCACAAAAGCTCATCCAGATGACATGAACTATTCCCTGTTGTTCTTCCAAGCGTATGAGCATGCATAATGCTATGTAAACCTTTAGTCCACCCCCTGGGGTTGCATGTTTCTGCCAGATGCACATGTTTAGTCTCTAATGCTTAGTATTTGTTAACATCTTTCATCAGTGGTTGTTTACATTTGCATTTCTAATTATTGACAGGCCTACATAGCCAATATTGACCAAGCTAATATTTGGATTTCTTTTTTTGTGTTCCAAACAACTGGCTTACAAAAGCAGGGATCGGACATTAGCACGTATTAATGACATTTTCTCCACATGCTTTTGTTTGACTGCTGTTTTCGGGTAGGTGTTTCGACTAGCTAATGAGTTTTACTTTGGATTTCATTAATCTGTGTTACCGTGGAGGTCGGGGAGGGGGTCGGATTTTCATTGCATTCAGTTGCTGCTTTCAGTTTAATGAGTTTGGATGTTTACCTCAGAAATTTGCATTGAAGACCATGATGAGTCAACTTCGCTCATTTAAATGAGGTGGACCTTCTCACTGACCTTCTGTGGAAGAATTTCTGTGCTTTATTCCAATTAAGGTATTTATATTGAAAAATGATCAGAGGGATAATCCATTGGTGGTTTTTGAATGGCTGATGAAGTTAGGAGCCTTTTCAGCTCAATACACACAGTCAGAGTCGGTTTATCTCTATGCTAAGGCACGAACACACAGATGGGGGGCTAAGCCAAATGTATTGGCGCTCCACCGTGCTGACTTTCCTCAAACACGACGACTATGCATTTAAATATCCAATAAAATAGATAGATCACCTCATCGTCATCAAAGTATTCATAGACTATATGCCTTCCCATGTACTAGAAGTTAAAGTGCTTGGTTGTACCAAGGGTACATCTTGCTTTTTTTAATTAAAATAATTTTAGGAAGGTGGGAGATAATGAACAAAATTAGAACTTTCATTCATTGGATGTTCTGGATTCATTTCCAGCCATTTCTCTTAATCTGCTCCTGCCACTCTTTCTTTGTGTGTCCTCCATTAGCTCTGTGGATTAGTGAAAACGCTGTCATGCAGAGAATTTGATATACTGTTTCGTTTAAATCTAAAAGCTTTAGTATTGCTTCCCCTTCTCACTGGGTTAATATGGTCATGTCGAGTCTAGCTAGCCTGTGGCAGAACATGCCATGACTAAATAACACATCTGTTTTGGCCAGACACCCAGACTGCTTTCATTCTGAGAGAAGGAGAGCGACATGCTGCCCCTGCTACTCCTCTCCCATACCAATAGCAGCACTGCAGATTTCACACACCGCACAATAGTTGCGATTGGAAGACGGTTTGGAGTACTCAGACAACACATACGTATTCGCCCTATCAAGTTTAAATCCCAACAAGGCCACAGGCATCCATGGCCAGGTTTTCCAACAGAACAAAATTGGCCATGCTGTCAGGGTGGGATGGATGCTCTTACTTTCTCCCCTGTCAATTAGAGCAACACCAAACAATCATGGGCAGCACTTAGAAAAGTATCTGCTTTCATACACTACCATTCAAAAGTTTGGGGTCACCCAGACAATTTTGTGTTTTCCATGAAAAGTCACACTTTTATTTACCACCATAAGTTGTAAAATGAATAGAAAATATAGTCAAGACATTTTTCTGGCCATTTTGAGCATTTAATCGACCCCACAAATTAGGGATCGACCGATATGTTTTTTTCAGGGCCGATACCGATACCGATTATTATGGAATTGGGATGCCGATAACCGATATGTGCAACCGATAAATGTAAACATTATAATTCACATGAAATTAAACATAGCACACACTGACAAAGACCTTCATATCCATGAAATGTATGTTTGTAAAATTGAACATGAAATTTTGTGCAGGGAGATGCCAGCAGCATTTGTACAATAAAGTCAAACATTAGTTAGAATAAAATGAGAAATAAAATAATAATAAAATAAATATTCACCAATAAAAAAATAAAATCACTCCCTACTATATTACAGCTCACCATTTTCAGTGGAAAATAAATGAAAATACACTCTGGATTCTTTTACACTACGAACTAAGTAAGACTTACCAACTTCAAGTAGTTTTTAAATAACAAATCAAGTGTAGGGAGCTGCCTGCAGCATTTTTTAAAAAGTAAAATCAAACATACAGTAAAGTAGACTATCACTCCCTATTAGGAGCGGCTGCTGCTTTAAGAGTATATCGCTTTCCGAATCAGAAGCGCTAGCGAGGAGAATCACTTGCGCAAGAATTATAAATACTAGTCACACCTGGCTTGTTTAAATGTTCAAACAGCGCTTTATAAAGTTGCCTTGACCACCTCTCTGTATGGCTGTCATTCTACTGTTCGAGTAGAACTACTGACACATTCACAACGTTTCCAGACGGGGATTTAAAAATGACTGCAGCCTGCGTTATGCTGTTTCAGCGAGACTAGTTGGTTGTAGGCTAATTCAAGTGCTTCCTTCCGTAAGCTAAGTTTGCCTGGCTACACAGATGCAAATGGACAATTTTAACGAGCAGTAGATGAAGAATGTAAACATATAATGATGTTGTGCTTTTGCAACTTGTGTGTTTGTGACTTATTGCGGGAAAAGCAGCGTGTCCTTACCTTGATACGGGCGCCTTGAAACAGTTCAGAGTGTTTAGCTGCGCGTGTCGATTGGCTATATCTCTTGTGCCAAACAAATCAGATGTTGTGGTGGGCGGGACCGTGTTCTTGAACTCAGAGAGGCGAGTGCAGGAAAGGACATGCAGTGACAGTCGCGTTAGGAACGAAATGGCTGCAAAAAGGCATGTTATCGGCATATCGGTAGAAATTATGGCCGATACCGATAACCCTAAAAATGCAGAATATCGGCCCGATATATCGGCCAGGCCGATTATCGGTCGACCCCTACCACAAATGTGATGCTCCAGAAACTCAATCTGCTCAAAGGAAGGTCAGTTTTATAGCTTCTCTAAAGAGCTAAACTGTTTTCAGCTGTGCTAACATGATTGTACAAGGGTTTTCTAATCATCCATTAGCCTTCTGAGGCAATGAGCAAACACATTGTACCATTAGAACACTGGAGTGAGAGTTGCTGGAAATGGGCCTCTATACACCTATGGAGATATTGCACCAAAAACCAGACATTTGCAGCTAGAATAGTCATTTACCACATTAGCAATGTATAGAGTGGATTTCTGATTAGTTTAAAGCGATCTTCATTGAAAAGAACAGTGCTTTTCTTTCAAAAATAAGGACATTTCAAAGTGACCCCAAACTTTTGAACGGTAGTGTATGTCTTAGAGCAGTGTTTCTCAACCACTGGGCCTGGGCTGCGAAGTGTCATCTAGTGGACTGTGATATTTTTTTCACGTTGAAGCTAATTTTTACTTGTAGTAGGGTACAATTGCAGGGTTGCATCTGATGTCACATCCACCTCGTTAATCTACGGTCACACTACAGCTCGCAATGCTTTGCGATGGGCTATCGATGAAAATGAGCCATTTTGGTGGCGATATACACATGAGCGAAAAGTTGTGGTCGTACAGCAGGTCGAACACTTGACTGTCATGCCTTTGCGCACTTGAGTCTGGCACAGCTCGAGCAGCCACACATGCTCACAGAGCGCATTGTGCACGCTCTTAGGATCCAGTCGTTATGGGAAACACTTGATACTGATTTGAGCGCAATCAGCACGCGCTGTTTTCACAGAGGCTTTGTGAAGTATTATCATTATCACTGTTACATTTGTTTCTAGTCATGTTTATAATGCTGTTTAAATATTCTGCTTTATGATTCTGCTTTCTGCTTTGCTTTTGGAAATATCATGCCTGCTAATAAACACTCTTCCTGCACTTAGATCCATTTACCGCTGTCTATCTTGTAGCGTCCTGATCCACAGATCTAACCTAGCCACATATAAAAAGTTGTACGCCTCCATGCTCTTCCAGGTTTTCATCTGTGTGTCCGTGTAGAATGATGTCTTCAGCACCAGGTAGTTTGAGATGTCAGGGAACTCAGTGGAGAGATAATTTGCCAACTTGTAGGAAAAATTCTTTGTTAACGTCTCGTCTCGTCTTCTTCCGCTTTATCCGGGACCGGGTCACGGAGGCAGCAGTCTAAGCATGGAAGCCCAAAATTCCCTCTCCCCAGACACCTCGGTCAGCTCCTCGGGAAGAACACCAAGGCGTTTCCAGGCCAGCCGAGAGACATAGTCCCTCCAGCGTGTCCTGGGTCTTCCCCGGGGCCTCCTCCCGGGGGGACATGCCTGGAACACCTCCCCAGGGAGGCGTCCAGGAGGCATCCGAAAAAGATGCCCGAGCCACCTCAACTGGTTCCTCTCGATGTGGAGGAGCAGCGGCTCTACTCCGAGCTCCTCCCGAGTGACTGTGCTTCTCACCCTATCTCTAAGGGAGCGCCCAGCCACCCTGCGAAGGAAACTCATTTCGGCTGCTTGTATCCGCAATCTTGTTCTTTCGGTCATTACCCAAAGCTCATGACCATAGGTGAGAGTCGGAACATAGATCGACCGGTAAATTGAGAGCTTCGCCTTTTGGCTCAGCTCCTTCTTCACCACGACGGACCGGTAAAGCGACCGCATCACTGCAGAGGCTGCACCGATCCGCCTGTTGATCTCACGCTCCATCCTTCCCTCACTCGTGAGCAAGATCCCGAGATACTTAAACTCTTCCACTTGAGGCAGGACTTCTCCACCAACCTGGAGAGGGCAAGCCACCCTTTTCCGGTCAAGAACCATGACCTCGGACTTGGAGGTGCTGATTCTCATCCCAGCCGCTTCACATTCGACTGCAAACCGCCCCAGTGCATGCTGGAGGTCCTGGTTTGAAGAAGCCAACAGGACAACATCATCCGCAAAAAGCAGAGATGAAATCCTGTGGTTCCCAAACAGGATTCCTTCTGGCCCCTGGCTGCGCCTAGAAATTCTGTCCATAAAAATTATGAACAGAACTGGTGACAAAGGGCAGCCCTGCTGGAGTCCAACATGCACTGGGAACGGGTCTGACTTACTGCCGGCAGTGCGAACCAGACTCCTGCCCCATTCGTACAGGGACCGGACAGCCCTTAGCAAAGAGCCCCGAACCCCATACTCCCGAAGCACCCCCCACAGAATACCACGGGGGACACAGTCGAATGCCTTCTCCAGATCCACAAAGCACATGTGGACTGGTTGGGCAAACTCCCATGAACCCTCGAGCACCCTATGAAGGGTATTTCAGCCTCCCGGGGAAAGTTTACTCTAGGGTACTGGAGAAGAGAATTCAACCAATAGTCGAACCTCAGATCCAGGAGGAACAATGCGGTTTTCGTCCTGGTCGCGGAACACTGGACCAGCTCTATACCCTTCATAGGGTGCTCGAGGGTTCATGGGAGTTTGCTCTTTGTTAACGTGTAAGGATTTAATCCTATTGAGTGGTTTCTGTATCCACTTCTTTTGAGTGAACTTCTTGGTTTTAATCACTTGTTTGTTTGCCGTACACAAACATAGCAATAAGTTCTTGTGTTAATGGACCGGACTCCACTTTTGGATCATTAATCCCTTTTGACTGAGAATGCCCTGCATGGATGGTTTGGCTTCTGACACATCCATACAGTTTTAAATACAATCTCTACCATTAAAAACAGTTGGTTTTTATTGCGTTTATTTCATTCCTGGGGTCCCGTCTGTAACAGGGAGTGATGTTGCATCCCATTACTACACTTGACAATAGATTATTAGATTCTCATACATAGACTAGATGAGCCAAAATAATTGGGGATCTTTTTTAATGGGCCCTGACTCGTTACAAGTATGAATAGGTGGGTCTTAAAGTAGAAAAGGTTAAGAACTTCTGTCTTATAGGAAGCATGTACTACTTTTCACCCTTCCTGGTTTGTAGTTGTGGTGTGATAGAGCAGCTTGTGGTTGGGAATTGGGAAATGATCAAATTGGGGATAAAATCCAAAAAAAGAAAAGAGATGTGTTGAGGAGCTTGCGGGGAGGGAGAGTGAGAAGGTGGACGAGAAGGGCAAATTGATCTTCCAGACTGCCTGGAGTCTTATTAAGACGTTAATTTGCAGCCTTTATTGGCAGGAGGTCTATGTGATTGAAGAGATAGTGTTGTGGAAAGCTGATTTCTGAAAGACACAACAGAGCCTTCCTTCTATCTTCGTCTGCTTGGCTTTATTTTCCATGCAGCAATTATTTGAAATGATTGAGAAGATTGCGGTTGCATGTTTTGGGGCGTGCAGGAAGAAGGATCAAATATAAAAAAAAAGGGCAGAGGATAGATGAAGTGATTGCAGTAGTGAAGAGAGTGAAATGTAAAAGCACAGGATGGAGGGCAAGAAGGCAGGATGGATGATCGGAAAGGATCAGAAGCTTGCGAAGCAGGACTGGTAGTCACCCACTAGAGCTAGAGAGACAAACCGAGTCGTTCCTCTACTGTCTGGATCAGACACAGCCATCTCTCACACATGTATACACACACACACACACGATCACGCTCTAATTATGGCTCTGCCCATCTGTGCCAGATCTACTTACTCAGTGTGCCAAGGCTTTTCCCGCCCTCGCTCTCCCTTTGCCTTTTTCTTTCTCCCTCCTTCTCACACCTCTCGCTGTCACTCTTTACTGAATTAAATTGATTTCACCATCGTCCGTACCCCTCCTGCACCACGGTAAACATGTGCAATGATTACACTTTGATTCATTCCACCTTTCCTCCTGTTTACAAGCAAACGACGATGAACCTCCTCTCTCGGTAAAGGCCTACAGTGCAAACACACACAGTCCCCCTCCTTTTTTTCCCCAGAAATGTCATCGTTAAATCATCATTTCATTTTTTTTAATCATGTATCATCTTACTGCCGTTTATGAGCAGCCTTGAGCATGTGTCAGATTTTCAATATATCATTGTCAGACAGTGGAACCAAAAGTGTCAAGACATGGATCTCCTCGATGTGGCTCGCAATATTATCTTTGATTTATTTATTCATTGGGATTCCAGGAAGGTTCTCAAATGTCTTTTGCTCCAGGGTGGCGATAATCAATTCTGCCTGGGCTGAACAGACTCTGCAACTCGAAGGAATAGCTGTGATAGGGGATTGTGTGGAGAAATGTCTCCACATGGACTGCATTGTGCTCTGGTTGGATACTGGATTGAAACAGGGTTGATTCCTGGTGACTCAACTCTGATCTTGTTGGTGTGTTCTTGTGAGATCTTTTGTGACTAAAGCCATTGCCCTGAAGCATGGCCAACCCTTAGCTCATCCAGCCAATAGGTGATGAGTTTATGCCATCATGTGTTGTCCGGCGTCTGTCCGGCATCATCCACATTTCACGAAAATTGCTTCTTCTTTCTTAATTCTTCACCAATTTTTATTGTCTTTGGCAGGAAGGTAGGTCTGCCTGGGGTGCATATAGCTTCTACCCAAATTTGCATAATTGCAATTAATATTGAAGATATGGAGTAATTAATCGATCCCTCCATATCCCTATTAATCGGGTTTCCACACAAATCGTTTCTTCTTCCTCAATTCTTCGCCGATTTTGATTCTTTCTGGCATGAAGGTAGGGGTACCTAGGGTGCATATAACTTATACCCAGATTTGTTTCATTACAATTATTAATGAAGTTATGGTCTAATGAAGCCTTAATGAGCAATTCAACAAAAATCGCTTCTTCTCAGTCAATTCCTCTCCATTTTGGATTTTTTTCTGGCAAATAGGTCGGTATTCCTAGGGTGGATATCGCTTCTATATATAGATTGTATATAGTGTATATAGCTTGCAACATTTATTGCGCAAGGTGGCCCACTTTAGATTGTTCCTTCTGGACTAGACGGGGCCCGAGTGAGCTACACCGCCATTGATGGTCTCATTGTGTATTTTCTGGAGTGTTGCAACTGTTCCTGGTGTCTTCTATTAGAAAGCAGCACCCTTGAAAACAGGATTTCTATGGCCCTACTGTGATTAAATGAAAGCTATAGTGTGGACACGTGGATATGCTTCTGTAAGTCGGTCTGTAAAAGGGGCTCTGCTAAATTCCATAAATGTATGCAAATATTAAATACTTGGCCCCCATCTGTACTCAGTGCTTGGACCCCTTGGTGGATTTTTTTCTTCATTGTATAGTAATAGCTCTTGTAATCTAGTCATTACAGGAACCAGAAGTGTTGATGCTCCAAAGAAGAGATTCAAGGATGTCCTTAAAGGGGCATCCTTCAGAGATTGTGAGATTGGTAACTGGGCTACAGCCTGACTAAATGGATTGGTGTGGAGGAAAATAGTTTGTGATGGTGTGAGGAACTTTGAAAGCAACAGGCAGACAGCTGAGGAAGAGTGATGTGTCAGACGAAAGGCTGTTGAGGCTCTCAAACCATGGCAATCTCCTTGAGTAGATGCCTGAAGAAACTTCATTTGGACCACCATGCTCGTGTCGAGCAGCATTGATGATGATGATGAATCTAGTCGTATAATTTTAAATGTAAAAGATCTAATTGCTTTGGCTTGGTCATTAAGTTCATGATGAAAGGAATTTACTTACTTACTTACTTACTTACTTACTTACTTACTTAATCACATCTGACGGAAGCCGGTGACATGACAAAGTTCTCCCTCCAGCTCACCCTGTCCAACATAGCCATATGAAGTTCTTTTCCCTCCAAACCAGTGTCATTCTCAAGGACATTCTTCAAAATGATGTTTGTTCGCCCTACTCATCACTGCTGCGCCTTATGGTGTCAGAAAGGTGAGGATTTGACCCGTAAAGTGCTTTGTTTGTGATATGCCCCTGCCAAGAAATGTTTTGGACTTTTCTTAGCATGCGAGTGTATGTGCCATCGATTCTCTTCATGAAAGTTTTTGTTTGTGTCCCTCAATCAGAACCATAGAGGAGAATGGTCTCAACCGACACCTTTCAACTGAAGCCTCATCTTCGTTGCTTTCTTAACTGGAGAGATCTATACTTTCACAAGAGAGTTGAGAGCTCCCCATGCCTTTCCTATCCTGGTATCAACATCATGTATTGTGCTTATATAGCTGCCTAGGTACAGGAAGTCATCAACACATTCAATATCTCTTTTTTCAAACATGAAAAAAAAACGTGATGAGTACAGATAAAAGGAAACCTTCTACATTTTTACCTCCTTTTACCAGACAGTGATGGTTCTGCTAGGGTTCTTTGAAAGTTTAATGGTCTCAAATTAGAATCTTTAAGGCCTCCCCCAAAAGAGTGAACCTGAAAACACCTTTAGGTTGCAACATTTCACCTGTTTTTAAAACCCAGTTCTTGAGATTTGGTCATTTGCCAAATCCCACCCACTTGCTGGCTATTTCCTGTCACATGATTGGTTTGTTTGCTCTGCTTGACAGGTAAGGGCGTAACACCATCTCTGCTAGCCACAAAGCATGGCCAGGTTTGCTCTCTTGGAGTCCTGGCCACAAATGTCTGTGGCATTGTCAGGATTTGAACTTGTAATCTCCCAACTGTAAAGCAAATGCTAGCCTTCATATTACTTTCTATGACTGTGTAGCAAAGTGTAGTATCTGAATCAAGAACTTTCCCTACTCTGTTTATGACCATTTCATTGAGTTCATGATGAAAGGAAACCTTCTTCATTTTTGTCTCTTTTCTACCAGACAGCAATGGTTCTGCAAGGGTTCTTCAAAACTTTAATGGTCTCAAATTAGAATCTTTAAGGCCTCCCCCAAAACAGTGAACCTGAAAACACCTTTAGGTTGCAACATTTCACCTGTTTTAAAAACCCAATTCTCGCGATTTGGTCATTTGCCAAATCCCACCCACTTGCTGGCTATTTCCTGTCACACGATTTTTTCTTTTTTTCCCATTCTGCTTGACACCATCTCTGCTAGCCACAAAGCATGGCCAGGTTTGCTCTCTTGGACTCCTGGCCACAAATGTCTGTGGCATTGTCAGGAGTCGAACTTGTGATCTCCCGACTGTAAAGCAAATGCTAGCCTTTACATGACTTTCTGCGACTCTAAAGCAAAGTGTAGTATCTCAATCAAGAATGTTCCGTACTCTGTTTATGTATCTATGACTATTTCCCAGGAATGCACAAGCTTCATGGTTTGATTTACTCCTTGACTTGGGATGTGGTTTCATTTGACAAAACAGACCTTTCCGGGAGCCCTGCGATGACCTGGCAGCTTGTCCAGGGTGTGCCCTGCCTCTTGCCCATAGTCAGCTGGGATAGGCTCCAGCTTACCTGTGACCCTGTACAGGATAAGTGACTACAGATAATGGATGGATGGATGGACCTTTCCAGGTTTTCCTGGGAATTATACAAGACTACAGAAGTACAGAAGTCTGTGTCCCACATCATCATCTGGTAGAAAACTCGAAGTGGCTTTTTTTCAAAATGGAGAGTGTCTGAATCGAGTGACTGTTTCTTGCTCCACAAGATGTTCAGAATCCCTGCTTGGTGCTCTTGGTACCCTGGAAGGACGGTAGCCAAATTCAGTACAGTGAGATTGCGGGTTTGCTTGTGAACGTCAATGTCTGATGGAAAAGCATGATTTGTTAATTACTTTTGGTTCAGTATGCTTGTTCATTATAGTTACGTGAAGATTATGTCCTTCTTTCTTTATTATGTCCTGTCCATAATTCTCCATAGCCCTCTGTATTCCTTCCATAACTGCTTAATAACTGAAGACTGGCTGAAGACAGGTTGGTGCTGATCACTTGAACACATAAATCTGCAAAGCTGAAGGCAACGAGAGAACCCTATTCCCAAAGAGGAGAGACATGATGATGACAGCGATAATTATTTACACATTATATCAGCATGACGTGGCTGCCAGTCCAGAAATGAAGTCCAAGACTGGTGATATGAGAGTGTGTTTGTTTAACCCCAGGAGATGCACGTGACAGATGTATGGTAGTGTTATAGTTCTATAGCGTTACTTTTCTCTAAAACATACTACTCTATTCGCTAGCATTAATTAGCCATGTTTTTGCTCTAAGCGTTTCCTCAGGGGGTTGGTGCAACTAAGATTGGAGATTCAATGTTCAGAATTGGGGCCGAATCACAGGGCAGTACTGTCTTGCCATCAGGGAAAGCGGTGTGTTTATTTCCATCTGCAGTTTTAATTCTGCCCGTTCACGTGGGTGCTGAATTGGAATAAGGGGCAAGGGGTGAAGAATGCAGTGTTTGTGCGTGTCTGTGCGAGCACAAGCATTTTAGAACAACAATTATATGTGTGGGTGAGTGTGTTTGTGCGTTTTGCGTGTTTTAATGTCAGTTTATGAATTTTAATGGGCACTATTTGTGTGTGCAGCGAAGAAGAACGTGTCTAAGCGTGTATCCTGTATATGAGCCTAGGGACACTTAATTGCGATAATGTTTATATGATCAAAATCCCTGGGGCTTCCAGAATTGATTGAGTGTCCAGATTGTAACTGAATAAAAGATTCAACACCAATACGGTCACTGAAACAAAAGAGTATCAGTAAGACAAATAAATGAATGTTTTAACCTGTTTTTCACAGGCAGTTCTGGGAGGGACTATGGGGGGCGTGGCCTCATTTAAAATGTGATTTGCCACCTGAGAAAAGTTTTCAATCAAGTTTATTTTGAAAGCAGTGAAATGGGAAAAGATTTTGATTGATTCTGGGAATTTTCAGGAGGTTTGTAGAAATGAGAAAACAAGAGACAAGGTTTTTGTCTGATTACATGGAGATACGTTAGAAAGCCAAGCCTCTACAATTTGCTTTCAAGTTTGTATGATAAAATCCAACAAACACATAAAAAGATGGGAAAAAATCAAATCTTGCTGAGCTTCACTGACAAAACTGGCCAAAATACCCAAATACACAGCAGTCAGGTTGACACTGGAGACTCCTTCCAGGAACGTTCACTAAATATTTTGTTACAACTTCACTAAATCAGTGATTACACATGTTTTTATGTGTTTATGTGGAATTTACTGTATGTGTGATATACAAAAGAATGAGTTGGGGGCGAAAACATAATCACCTCTGCTAATAATTAGTAATAACTAGTGCTGGGAGTTGTAATATGTTTGGGATTAGTGATGCAAAAACACATAAGAACTAATAAGAAGAGTTCAGACGAGTGGATTTTTTAAAATATAGTTTAGAGCAATTCCAGCGTTATGTCGTGACACTTGAACTCAAAATGGCAACAAATGACCCAGTGCATGTTTTATTGTCTCCCAGTATTTAAACAGGTGTTGCATATTTTGAGGCTGTACCATACTGGAGAAGTGACAGAACAAGAACAATTCCCATAGTACATCTAGGGCATGCCAGAAAATGCCAATAAAAGATGCGTTATGGATGTGACAGAAAAAGTATCACTTTTCTTGGGTGACTGTACATTTTTATCAAACTCTGTGAAATTGTAAACCTAATGTCGAAATGGAGATATCCATTTGATAGAGGGGTCCAAGGTGAATATTAAAAAATCTTTGTTTAAAATATTTTGTATTTCATGCAGAGTTTCGGAAGGAAAAGTCAGCGTTATGGATGTGACGAAATTCCGTTATGGATGTGACGCGTCTGAAATAGACATGGCATATGTTTAGAAAATCAGCAATTTAACCACCATAACCCTTTGAAAAACTCTCTAAATATCAGCTAAAACTATCAAAGTTCTTAAATAATATTTAGGATGGCTATTGTTTTGCTGTTTTGTGGATTTTAGCATACATTTCTGTGGCTTGTGGCAATAATATAGAATTGTACATGATCAAAGTTATTCGTGTCATTAGCTAAAGTAGTGAAGGCGAAGGGAACAATTCTTGTGACAAATTGGTTCAACTTATTCACATCTGTAAAATACAGGCCTAGGTGATATCTCTGGGAGTGGTTTTGATGTATTACATGTTGCTTTATTTTTGCATGGTGAGGTTGACATTTACATGGAATTGCCCTTAGTTTTTTTTTGCCATCTGAACTTGTGGCATGGTGGTGTAGTGGTTAGCGCTGTCGCCTCACAGCAAGAAGGTCCAGGTTCGAGCCCCATGGCCGGCGAGGGCCTTTCTGTGCGGAGTTTGCATGTTCTCCCCGTGTCCGCGTGGGTTTCCTCCGGGTGCTCCGGTTTCCCCCACAGTCCAAAGACATGCAGGTTAGGTTAACTGGTGACTCTAAATTGAGCGTAGGTGTGAATGTGAGTGTGAATGGTTGTCTGTGTCTATGTGTCAGCCCTGTGATGACCTGGCGACTTGTCCAGGGTGTACCCCGCCTTTCACCCGTAGTCAGCTGGGATAGGATCCAGCTTGCCTGCGACCCTGTAGAACAGGATAAAGCGGCTAGAGATAATGAGATGAGATGAGATGAGTTCATCCATTAGTTGCCATGATATCTCCAGATAAATCATACAAACATTCAGTGACTTGTTCTTGAGATATCGTGCTCCACATTGTCCTGGACGGACACATGGGCGTACGAACAGACAAGTTCTCTCAGAAAGCAGCATTTACTGTTGCATGGTGCTACCAAAACACCCCAGTGAGCCTCATTTTACACCTCTGCGTTATGTATAATTGGAAAAGACAGAGCACATAAGTCGGGCATTTGGATCCGAATAAAGTTTCACACCTCAGGTTTAACACACACTGAAATCCACACCGATCATAAGCCTCTTATCACCGTCAGCCAAAAGCACTGGGACGACACGATGCCCTGTATTCAGAGCACGATGCTACACTTCTGAACTGTCTCACAAGCCTGAGAAGCTTCTCACACACCTGCTGTAATTTCAGTTGCGCTAGTCGCGCCAACTAGAGCAGCAAACGGAAAGCAAAAACGTGAAAACAGAGTAAATCATCATGTTCACATCCATCGTCACGCTAATTCTGCTTAAAGCATCCTCGAGTCAAATAATCCTGAGAGGGACAGATAAATACCTAGAAAAGCTCGTACACATAATACCGGGTGATGGACTTGGAAAATAGAGCGTTGGCATAAATAATGGCACCTGTGCCACATGGGAAGAGTCCAGCAGATATCTTTGGAGAGCATTAGATGCGAGCGTTGCCAGGTTTTAACATGAGGTACACCTATGAGGCATCTGGTATTCCCAAAAATGAGCCAGCTGAAGATGTAGCCAAAATTCCTGATTAATTAGACAGTAAAATTATTAACCCTGATGTAATCCCACATGGAGAAACCACTTGAAGTATTTTCATACCGTAAACAGAACCCATGCTGATTTTTTTAGAGAATGATCACAAATACAGCTTTCCAACCAAAATGTTCAACAGGAATGGAATTTTTACAAGATGCTTAAATAGCTATGATATCAGAAATGTTTTGGAAAAAAAACCCAGACAGTATACTGTATGTACACTGGCTTCCAACTGTAACTGTTATAAAGATAACCAGAACACAATAGATCTACGGAAGCCGCGAGAGGCCCTTCATATAATCTTTTATTCACCTTGTTATCCCAAGATAACAACATAATTAATTCAGGATCTCGAGAAAACAACACAACTAATTCGAGATCTCGAGAAAACAAAACCGTTATTCCGTGATCTCGAGAAAACAAAACAATTATTTCATGATCTCAGCTGGATCACTGTATCTTCGTCGGTAGAGACGAAGCCGGGCCAGTCTTCTGCGGAGGTGCCGCGGACTAATTTTGAAATTATCCCTTATTAAAAGACTTAATGCAATCTCTCCCTGTGTCAACCCCTGATCAAAATATTGCCTTATTAGGTGATCAGTTATTCCAGACATTCTAATGACCAAAGTTGCGTCTATTCAGAATGAGAAATAGCCCCAAAGTCAGCATATCACAAGTCTCTTGGCGCACCTGAATGAACCATTTCTCAGCTGTTTTCTTGAGATCTCGAAATAACGGTTTTGTTTTCTCGAGATCTCGAATTAGTTGTGTTGTTTTCTCGAGATCCTGAATTAATTATGTCGTTATCTCGGGATAACAAGGTGAATAAAAAAAAGGATTATATGAAGGGCCTCTCTCGGCTTCCGTATAGATCAGCTTGTTAGCCGACTAGTTAATGCTAAGAGACTAAAATGATGATTTAGCAAATAGTGGGATGATGTGCCATTTATAAACATAGGAAAATAAGATAAGATAAGATAAGATAAGATAAGATAAGATAAGATAAGATAAGATATCTTTAAAGAGATCATCACAAGTCCGTGTAAAATTCAAACGGATGCTTATCTGTGTCACATGATTTAAGAAATGTGCTCAAAGTTTATTGGCCAGTTAAAAATATTAAAAATTGACTCCAAGTGTTGCATTTTATAAAAAAGTTAGAGAGCAAAGATAAAAGTGGTGAGAGAATCAGGACAACCTGTGTGTGTCAGGGTGCAGGCACTTACAGATGCAGTCGCAGGGGAGAGCGGGTGCGTCGCAAACTTGAGCCAAAGCGAGGAACAGGAATCGTAGTCAGGGACAGGCGGAGGTCAGTCAATCAGCAAACAGGATAACGTAGGAAGGACGATAAGACGAAGTCGAAACTAAATGTAAACAGTGAATGACACAAGAAGTAAGGCAGAAGTCAAAACGGCTTGGTAAAGTCAGGTACAGGACACAGAACGATACTTAGCAGTGACTGCTTGTGAGATATACATACATACATACATATATATATATATATTGCATGGTGGTGAAGTGGTTAGCACTGTCGCCTCACAGCAAGAAGGTTCTGGGTTCAAGCCCAGCGGCCGGTGAGGGCCTTTCTGTGCAGAGTTTGCATGTTCTCCCCGTGTCTGCGTGGGTTTCCTCCGGGTGCTCCGGTTTCCCCCACAGTCCAAAGACATGCAGGTTAGGTTAACTGGTGGCTCTAAATTGAGCGTAGGTGTGAATGTGAGTGTGAATGGTTGTCTGTGTCTATGTGTCAGCCCTGTGATGACCTGGCGACTTGTCCAGGGTGTACCCCGCCTTTAACCCGTAGTCAGCTGGGATAGGCTCTACTTTTCCTGCAACCCTGTAGAACAGGATGCGTGACTACAGATAATGGATGGATGGATGGATGGATATGCTTAGCTCCCACAAGCAGTCAGTGCTAAGTATTGTTATAGGCTAGGTAATTACAGGTAGACCGCGAGTTGGCCTAGTGGTTAGTGTGTCCACCTCTCGACCAGGAGATCGCGAGTTCTACTCGCAATCAGGTCATACTAAAGACCATCATAAAAATGGTACCTACTGCCGTCTGGCAAGACACGCTGCAATACAGATGCAAGTGGGGAGTCTAACTCTTGCAGTTACCAGAGGACCTGTAACCCTAGCTGTATAGGTGAGACGCCGAGGGCTATCGAAACGGAGATCAACGCTGCACCCATACACCTGAAAGAGTTGGTTAGTACTGGGACAGGAGACTGCCTGGGAAGACCAGATTCTGGTGTGAGAGGGACTTTGACTTTTTTTTTAATTACGGGTAGATTGGTGACAGGTGATGCAATTAGAATTCTGGTGACGGGGGACGCTGTGACTCTTGGGCTGTCTACAAAGGTGGATGAAATCACTAGCTGAGGAAGTTGCAGACAGTTTTGAAAGCAGGCTGGAGACCACTGCAGAATGTCCTTTTATTGCCAGGAGATTAGAGAGTCATGAAGTTGAAGCCACAGGTATCCCAGAATGAGATTGTGATGAGCAGTTTGGGTGACAAACAGAGAGATGCGCTCAGAATGAATAGCCCGCACCTGAATTTCAAGCAGAGATGTGTGCGTAGAGATCAGTCCATCACCTATGGGACCCCCATCGATGGCCTTCAACTTGAGAGGTCTTTGGAGTTTGTCAGTGAGCAGGTTGAATTTCTGGACAGTCAAGCTGCTGATGAAATTTCCTTCAGCCCCTGAGTCTATGAACGCAGAAAGGACATGGGTTGAGTCTGGCAGTTTCAATATTAGCTACAGGCACCTTAAAAGATTGTGTTTTATGGCTGATTTCGGAACTCAGTGGGCTCAGTGGGCTGGTGACTTGGTGGGCAGGGCTGCGTCATGGAGGGCAGATAGGGCACTTGGAAATCTGATGGCTAGACTCACTGCAGTAAAAGCAGAGACCCTCATGTCTTCTTCTCTCTCTCTCAGATCATTGCAGCTGTGTGAAGATACAGTGAGGAAGCAGTGGCGTAAACAAAGGCAAATACAGTGGTGCTTGAAAGTTTGTGAACCCTTTAGAATTTTCTATATTTCTGCATAAATATGACCTAAAACATCATCAGATTTTTACACAAGATCTAAAAGTAGATAAAGAGAACCCAGTTAAACAAATGAAACAAAAATATTATACTTGGTCATTTATTTATTGAAGAAAATGATCCAATCTTACATATCTGTGAGTGGCAAAAGTATGTGAACCTTTGCTTTCAGTATCTGGTGTGACCCCCTTGTGCAGCAATAACTGCAACTAAACGTTTGCGGTAACTGTTGATCAGTCCTGGAAATCAGCTTGGAGGAATTTTAGCCCATTCCTCCGCACAGAACAGCTTCAACTCTGGGATGTTGGTGGGTTTCCTCACATGAACTGCTCGCTTCAGGTCCTTCCACAACATTTCCATTGGATTAAGGTCAGGACTTTGACTTGGCCATTCCAAAACATTCACTTTATTCTTCTTTAACCGTTCTTTGGTAGAATGACTTGTGTGCTTAGGGTCGTTGTCTTGCTGCATGACCCACCTTCTCTTGAGATTCAGTTCATGGACAGATGTCCTGACATTTTCCTTTAGAATTGGCTGGTATAATTCAGAATTCATTGTTCCATCAATGATGGCAAGCCATCCTGGCCCAGATGCAGCAAAACAGACCCAAACCATGATACTACCACCACCATGTTTCACAGATGGGATAAGGTTCTTATGCTGGAATGCAGTGTTTTCCTTTCTCCAAACATAATGCTTCTCATTTAAACCAAAAAGTTCTATTTTGGTCTCATCCGTCCACAAAACATTTTTCCAATAGCCTTCTGGCTTGTCCACGTGATCTTTAGCAAACTGCAGACGAGCAGAAATGTTCTTTTTGGAGAGCAGTGGCTTTCTCCTTGCAACCCTGCCATGCACACCATTGTTGTTCAGTGTTCTCCTGATGGTGGCCTCATGAACATTAACATTAGCCAATGTGAGAGAGGCCTTCAGTTGCTTAGAAGTTACCCTGGGGTCCTTTGTGACCTCGCTGACTATAACACACCTTGCTCTTGGAGTGATCTTTGTTGGTTGACCACTCCTGGGGAGGGTAACAATGTCTTGAATTTCCTCCATTTGTACACAATCTGTCTGACTGTGGATTGATGGAGTCCAAACTCTTTAGAGATGGTTTTGTAACCTTTTCCAGCCTGATGAGCATCAACAACGCTTTTTCTGAGGTCCTCAGAAATCTCCTTTGTTTGTGCCATGATACACTTCCACAAACATGTTGTGAAGATCAGACTTTGATAGATCCCTGTTCTTTAAATAAAACAGGGTGCCCACTCACACCTGATTGTCATCCCATTGATTGAAAACACCTGACTCTAATTTCACCTTCAAATTAACTGCTAATCCTAGAGGTTCACATACTTTTGCCACCCACAGATATGTAATATTGGATCATTTTCCTCAATAAATAAACGACTGAGTATAATATTTTTGTCTCATTTGTTTAACTGGGTTCTCTTTATCTACTTTTAGGACTTGTGTGAAAATCTGATGATGTTTTAGGTCATATTTATGCAGAAATATAGAAAATTCTAAAGGGTTCACAAACTTTCAAGCACCACTGTATGTCATCATTAATGAAAATAAATAAATAAATAAATAAATAAGATAAGATAAGCTGACTAATGACCAGAATGTGATTCAGAAATACAGTCCTGTGCAAAAGTCTTATTCACCCTATTTTTTTCCTTTCATACAAACTTTGCTCCAGATTTCTATTTTATGACTTCTACATCACTGAGTGAAAACATTACAAAAGCAATTTAGAGTCCAAACATTCATTTGTTTTCCAGCACAAAATTAAATGTGACAGAAAAAAAAAGTTTGTTTATATCTGAGCAGCATATGCCGCTTTTCCACTACAAACGCGGCTGAGTCGGGCTGAGCCGTGCGGTGCTGAGTTGGGCTGAGTCGGGCTGAGCGGGGCTGTTGGAGTTGCATTTCGACTACAACCGCGCTGAACCGTGCTGGCTGGAAGTGGGTGGACACATTGGGTGGAGTTAGCGAAAGTGGGTGGACATCACGTGATGTCGTTAAGCAGCGCAAACAGTGACATCAGTGAGCTTTTAAGCGGTAGTCTCACGACCCGAATAGTAAACAATAAACATGGAGGACATGGAGTCGTTAGTGTTGCTGGTCTTGGTTCTGTGGCTTGTTGTCACCGACAACGCCAACAGATACTGGCAAGAGCGTATAAATGAGGCGAAGCGCATAAGGCTTCAGAAATTCTCGTAATTCGTAATTATTCTCCTTCCGGGTTTACGGTGTTTACAGATCCCAGCGTGCTCGCGGGGCGTGTGTGGGCATGTGAGGACACTCCTCCTCACCAATCAGTGCACAGGGAAGTGTCTGCTCACGCCCCCAGCCTCACTCGGCTCGGTTTGGCTCGCTTCAGCCCCACTCCAAAACCGTGCGAGTTTTAGGGGCTAAGCAGGGCTGAAGCGAGCCGAGTCGTGCTGTTCTTTGGTAGTCGAAACGCGAGCCGTGTCAGGCTGAAGTGAGCTGAAGCGAGCTGAAGTGAGCTGAAAAAGGGTAGTGGAAAAGGGCCAATACAGCTGGAACATTGACCTTAAAGAAGATGGCGGCGCCCTGTGGACCGTTGTCTTACTAACAGAAAAACAAAACTTTTTCCACTTACTAAAGTAAGTAACTTAACGAAAACAAGATGCGACAATCAGGGCCATGTTAACCCTTGCCAAGGCCCTGGGCAGACACCCCCCCGAGGCCCCACGCCCGCCTGTTGTCAACTGCGCTCAGCAAATTCACCCCCTCAGACGTGCCTGTCTAACTTAAATAATGACAGTGGCACAATTAGAAATACTATTGAACGATAAAACTTTATATCCATCAACACCTATTTAATCGAGAAAAAGCAATGGTGAAATAGGCAACTGCATGGTGAAAAAATCCATCAGACATCACGGTTAACAAGTCTGGTTCACTAAAGTTTAGCCTCAAGAAGCCTTTGAATGAGTGAGTCAATGAACAACACGTCAAGAACATAACCGAGGCCTACAACAGTTTCTTTAGTATTCAGAACAAAAACATTCATTTGGTATATAACCGTTCGTTTGCATTTTGGAATCCAGGCGACTTTTAACTTGTGAAAACAAAGAGCGATAACAAAGAAAGAAAAATATCTTGCTTCTCAGAAATAAATCTCAAAATGTTAGGCTGTGTAAAACATTTCATCCTTTCACACACGTAATGTCCCAAACAGCAGCGGCACACAGCTTTGCGCATTCAGTTTGACAGCCATGGGTCAATTTACAAGGGCACTTTCCTACTTTTCTGGAAAGCGAAGTCATTAATTAAATCATTGAACTCAAGCTGGTATAGCATGTGAAGACATGGTGGACAGTGATCATATTGACAATGACGGGTGATTTATGCGACAGGGCAAGGTGGGCTTCCTTACGGGTGGCGAAATGCATCAAAAATGTTATCAATATGATCAAAACTTCTGAAAATATCGTTTCATATTTTCCGATCTCGCTACCTCCGAGGCCCCCTAGTGGCCAAGGCCCTGGGCAGCTGCCCATGAAGCCCATTAGGATAACGCGTCCTTGGCGACAATGCCTCCAAAGAAAACCATAAATAATCCTCAGATGGACGACGACCTCGAGGAAATCCATAAGTCGCTAAATCTAATGTCAGAGGAGTTGACTAAAGTAACTAAACGGCTAACAGTGCTAACGGAACTTGTAGGTGAAGTCAAACAATTAAAGAACATGATCAAAGAAAAGGACAAAACCATCTATGATCTGGAACGAAGGATAAATGACTTGGGACAATACACACGAATGGATGATGTTATTGTAACCGGACTATATGTTAAACCCCAATCATATGCTAAAGCTGTGGCTGAGGGCGGAAACGTTAACGAGGATGCTGGAACCGAGGATCTGCAAACACTGGAAATGCAGCTCCTGCAATTTTTCGAGAGTAAGAACATCTACCTCAATGCTAACAGCATCTCAGCGTGTCATACCCTTCCTCGAATGGACCACAAATCTAAACCTGCCATCATTGTTCGTTTTGTGAATCGCAAGCACAGAACTGAACCACTGATGCAGGGGAAGAAGTTAAAGGGGTCCGAGGTCTACTTGAATGAACATTTAACTAAGAAGAATGCCGAGATTGCCCGAGAGGCCCGCAACCTGAGGAAAAACAGTAAGATAAAAGCAACATGGACCAGGAATTGTAAGGCGTTAATACGACTGAATGGATCCACACCCGAACAGGCCAAAGTAATAACGGTAAGGGAGCTTAAAGACCTTGATCCATACAGATAATGTTGCTGGGGTTTTTTGTTTGTTTGTTTTTTCACAAAGAAAGTATGGCCTGGGTGGCACGGTGGTGTAGTGGTTAGCGCTGTCGCCTCACAGCAAGAAGGTCCGGGTTCGAGCCCCGTGGCCGGCGAGGGCCTTTCTGTGTGGAGTTTGCATGTTCTCCCCGTGTCCGCGTGGGTTTCCTCCGGGTGCTCCGGTTTCCCCCACAGTCCAAAGACATGCAGGTTAGGTTAACTGGTGACTCTAAATTGAGCGTAGGTGTGAATGTGAGTGTGAATGGTTGTCTGTGTCTATGTGTCAGCCCTGTGATGACCTGGCGACTTGTCCAGGGTGTACCCCGCCTTTCGCCCGTAGTCAGCTGGGATAGGATCCAGCTTGCCTGCGACCCTGTAGAAAGATAAAGCGGCTACAGATAATGAGATGAGATGAAAGTATGGCCTAGTCAGTGGTGTGTTATGGAGCAGATCAGGAATAGACTGTTTGTAGCAATGCAGTTTGCGTCATTACTATTCCCCCCCCCCTTCTTTGGACTGATCTCTATATTATTGATATGGCATATAAGTGGTTTTTTCCCTCTTTAATTGTTTTTTTTCTTCAAAATGAATGTTGCATGGATCTTCTGGGGTTTTTGCATTGAACTATGCCCTGTGATGACCTGGCGACTTGTCCAGGGTGTACCCCGCCTTTCGCCCGTAGTCAGCTGGGATAGGCTCCAGCTTGCCTGCGACCCTGTAGAACAGGATAAAGCGGCTACAGATAATGGATGGAACTATGCCCTTATTTTTGCATGGAACTTTGTTCTTATTTGCTGCATGAAATGTTGCTTTATGCATGGAACTTTGTTTTGTCGCATGGAACATTGCCTTTTGGGTACTATATCCGGGAAGGATATCCCCCTGCTATTTTTCTATGGCTTTATTTGGTGGTTTGTTTGTTTTTTTTGTGTGTATTGGACTTAAAATGGGCAAAACATTTTATATTTAGTTGTTGCCTTTTGTGGATGGATACAGTATGCAGCCCTTTTCATATGATAGACTCTCAAAAAAGGACTGCCCTAAAGACAAATGACATCTGGTGAGGATGAATTTATGTTCCCTTGTAGAGACTTTGATGAAGTTGAATTTGAATGTATTAACAGTGATTATAATGGGGGTGACATACTTAAACTGTACACTAATTATGAAAACCTTAATCTGAACAATTTTAATGTCATGTAAGACAAAATGTATGAGTTTGGTAATGATATAGACCCTGAAAAACATTTTTTTTTTAAATAGCTGTGAGTATTATACTGATGAGCAATTTAAATATGTCAAAAAGGAAGGTGCATTTTCAGTTATACATTTTAATAGTAGGAGTTTGTACAAAAATTATAACAACATAAAGGAATATCTGTTGCAATTTAACAAATTCAATGTTCTTGCAATATCTGAGACTTGGCTCGGAGAGGAGAAAAGTCATAATGTAGAAATGGAGGGATATGAGCTGTTCACTATAAATAGGATAAATAAAAAAGGAGGAGGAGTTGCAACATACGTAGATACAGCTCTAAGAAGTATGATCAAGAGTATGTCGACCACTATTGATGGAATTATGGAATGCCTAAGTATCGAACTTGCTGTTGTAGAATCATAAAATATAATCATCACTTGTGTGTATAGAACACCGGGATCTTGTCTAGATATATTTAATCATAAATTAGATAGTATATTTGGTAATATAAACAATAAGGTGCATATTGTGTGTGGGGATTTTAATATTGACCTGTTAAATCCTCATGGAAACACTAAAACAACAGATTTCATCAGTACAATGCATCGCAATAGTCTATTCCCAGTTATTATTAAACCTAGCAGAATTACAACTGATACAGCCACACTGATAGATATGTATTTGTAAATGCAATAGAAAGCCAAGTCACAGCTGGATTACTCATAAATGACATAAGTGATCATCTTCCTGTTTTTGGCATTTTTCAACAACTTATCCGAATGGAAAATAAAACTAATACGCACAATCACAAGTTGACTAGACTTAGAACACCTGGAGCCATCGCTGCCCTCAAGGTGGATCTGAGTACACAGACGTGGGATGAGGTCTATGCCACTGGCGACCCAGATCAGGCCTATGAGGCCTTTCTGTCCGCCTTACTTATGACAAACCCTGTCCATTTTAGAAAGTCTTCAGCTAAAAATAAAAGTAAACTAGATAAGCCATGGATTACTAAAGGCATAGAAAAGGCATGTAAAAAGAAAAACATCTTATATAAACTATATATGAAACATAGAACTAAAGAAGCAGAAAATAGATATAAGACATATAAAAATAAACTAATAAGTACCATAAGATTAAACAAGAAGGAATATTACTATAAGCAGTTGGAACAGCACAAGAACAACATTCAAGGAGCTTGGAAGATATTACTGTTAGGACTAGGACTGTTTTGGCCTCTAGAGGCCGCTGTTATTTCCTTTTCATGTCGTGTTTATTTTGGCCTCTAGAGGCCGCCACTGTTCCTGTGTTTTGTGTTTGTGTTAATTGCCTAATTATCTTCACCTGTGTCCTTAATTAGTTTGTCTATTTATACCCCTGAGTTCAGTCCTCTTGTCACGGAGTCTTTGTGCTGTTATGTTTATCTCCAGTTTCCTTTGTACTGTGTTTTTTGATCTTCTTAGCTTTTGTATTTTTGCACTTTGCTTTTCTTTTGGATTTTACTCTTTGGTTTTTTTTTTGTCTTTTGTTTTGCCCTGTATATAGTGTATATAGTTTAAATAAACCTTTTGATTCTTTTTCTACTTCCGCCTCACGCCTCTGCATTTGAGTCATCCCCCTGGTGGCCTAGTGGGGGTTTGCTGGATTATCACACCAACGAACCAGGTTCGAATCCCAGCAAAACCCTAACAGAAAGACTCCGTCATGACCGACTCAGCAGAGGCTGCTTCAACTGTCTACCCGGCCAACCTTCAGGGAATTATGGCAGCTTTGACACGCTTCGGAGCGACCATGGACGCTCATGGACGTACGCTCACCAGCCAACGTGAGGCCCTCGCTCGCCACGAGGAACTGCTTCAGCAAATTGGGAAAACCCTGGCACAGCTGACATCTCTGCCTGCATCTCCTGCTCCTGATCCAGTTCCTGCTCCTGATCCAGCTCCCACTCCTGCTCCAGTGCCTCCTGCAATGCTGCCTTCTTCACCTCGCGAACCCAGCCTTCCTGCACCACAGAGGTATGACGGCAAGCACAGTGAGTGCCGAGAGTTCCTTACCCAGTGTCAACTCACCTTTGAGCTTCAGCCTACCACCTACACTACGGATCGCCGCAAGATTGCCTTTGTGATCACCTTATTAGCTGGTAAGGCGCGAGCCTGGGCTACTGCTATCTGGCAAAGACAGGGACCTGAGTGCTTTGATTTCCAGCTGTTTTCTGAAGAGATGCTTCGGGTCTTCGATCAGGCAGACATCAGTACCGACGCAGCCCGAAAGCTCATGTCCATCCGGCAAGGAGGAAGCGTCGCAGATTACGCCATCTCGTTCCGAACACTCGCAGCAGTAAGTGGATGGAACGAGACTGCCCTGGTGTCAGCCTTCCACCATGGTCTGTCTGACCCCATCAAGGACGGTCTGGCCTCTATTGGATGCCCAAGTGACCTCGAAACCCTCATCTCACATGCTATTCGTCTGGACAACAGGATGAGAGAACGCCACCAAGCCTTGAGCCCCCCCAGCCTCCCTACCTCTACCTGGAGACCGTCTACCTCCTTCAGTGACTGTCCAGAACCCATGCAAGTGGGTCGTACTCGCCTCTCCGCATCTGAGAGGGAGCGCAGAAGGAGGGACAAGTGCTGCATCTACTGTGGCAAGCCTGGTCACTTCCGAGCATCATGTCCCGAACTCTTGGGAAAAGGACCGCCCCGTCCAGCCGAGGGAGGGTTGTGACGGGGCCTACCCTCTCTCCCGGACTCCCTGGCCAAGGAATCTACATCCCGGTCTCCATCTCCTGGGGTGAGTCTGTCCACTCTTGTCAAGCTTTGATAGACTCAGGGGCGGCTGGGAACTTTATGGATATTCACTTCGCCCAAAGCATCAATATTCCGACTGCACCTCTTGAAGTCCCACTGTCTGTGTCTGCCCTCGATGGCCAAGCGTTAGGTGATGGAAGAGTCACCCAAGTTACTTCTCCAGTCTTCCTCCAGTCTCAAGGTCACAAGGAAGAAATATCCCTGCACCTGATTCCTTCACCTGAGTTCCCAGTTATTCTAGGCCTTCCTTGGCTTACTCGCCACAACCCTCGCATAGACTGGGTAACAAGCCAGGTTGTGGAATGGGGCCCTGCATGCCATGCCTCTTGTCTGCTCTCTAGCTCTCCTGTGTCTCCTGCCGAGCCCCCTGATCTCACCGAGTTATCTCAAGTTCCCACAGAGTACTGGGATCTCAAGGAGGTATTCAGCAAGAGCAGGGCCGCCGTTCTTCCTCCGCACCGGGCCTACGACTGTGCCATCGACTTGCTCCCTGGGACTACCCCTCCTCGTGGCAGACTGTTTTCACTCTCTCAGCCAGAACGCAAGGCCATGGAGGAATACCTCAAAGATGCCCTGGTCTCTGGGTTTATTCGACCCTCCACTTCACCTGCTGGAGCCGGCTTCTTCTTTGTCGGCAAGAAGGATGGGGGGCTCCGACCATGTATTGATTACAGGGGCCTGAATAAGATCACTGTGCGCAACCGATATCCCCTTCCGCTGATGTCCACAGCTTTCGACCTGCTCCAAGGCGCCACCGTCTTCACCAAGTTGGACCTACGGAACGCATACCACCTCATCCGTATCCGACAGGGAGACGAGTGGAAGACTGCCTTTAACACCCCGTCTGGGCACTACGAATACCAGGTGATGCCCTTCGGACTCACCAACGCACCAGCTGTTTTTCAGGCCCTAATCAACGACGTCTTAAGGGACATGATTAACCTATACGTTTTTGTCTACCTCGACGACATCCTTATCTTTTCCAAGACCGTGCAGGAGCACCGCCACCATGTCCGCCAGGTTCTCCAGAGGCTGCTACAGAACAATCTGTTCGCCAAGGCCCAGAAATGCGAATTTCATGTTCCCGAGGTCTCCTTTCTGGGATTTATTGTACGGACAGGCCAACTCCAAATGGACCCTGCCAAGACCCTGGCCGTCCGGGACTGGCCTACTCCCAAGTCCGTTAAGGAGGTTCAGCGGTTCTTAGGATTCGCTAACTTCTACCGCAAGTTCATCAGGAACTTCAGTTCTGTGGCAGCACCCATGTCAGACCTCACCAAAGGGACAGGTGGATCTTATGGCTGGTCTCCTCAGGCAGAAAAGGCGTTCAAAGACCTCAAGGACCGCTTCTGCACGGCACCCATTCTGGTTCTCCCGGACACCTCCCAACCATTCATCGTGGAAGTGGACGCCTCGGACAGTGGTGTCGGCGCGGTGCTCTCTCAACGTTCGGAAGGAAAGCTGCACCCCTGCGCTTACTTCTCCCACCGCCTGAGTCCTGCTGAGTCCCGGTACGATGTGGGGGATCGAGAACTGCTAGCGGTCAAACTGGCCCTTGAGGAGTGGAGGCACTGGCTGGAGGGAGCACAACATCCATTCCTGGTTTGGACTGACCACAAGAACCTGGAGTACCTCCAGCAAGCCAAGAGACTGAACCCTCGACAGGCTAGGTGGGCCCTGTTTTTCAGTCGGTTTGACTTCACCCTCTCATACCGCCCCGGCTCCAAGAACACCAAGCCTGACGCACTGTCCAGACTGTTCTCTGCCACTAACAGGGAGAATGAAGTCGGGCCTATTATCCCTGTGTCCCGGATTGTGGCCCCTGTCCGCTGGGGTATTGAGGAGGCTGTCCGACGAGCCCAACGCCAGGACCCCGGTCCTGGGACGGGGCCACCAGGCCTCTTGTACGTCCCACATCAAGCCCGGGCCAAGGTTCTCCAGTGGGGTCACTCTTCCCCTCTCACCGCCCACCCGGGAGCTCGGAGGACCCTGGACTTCCTGAAAAGACGCTTCTGGTGGCCTAACATGGAGAAGGAAGTAAGGTCATTTGTCCTGTCCTGTGAGGTTTGCACCAGAACCAAGAACCCACGACAGCGTCCCCAGGGTCTCCTGCATCCTCTGACCATTCCCCGGCGTCCCTGGTCCCACGTGGCAGTCGACTTTATCACGGGTCTCCCTGAGTCACAAGGTAACACGGTCATTTTGGTCTTAGTTGACAGATTCTCCAAGGCCTGCCGCTTCATACCACTGTGCAAACTCCCCTCTGCTCTTGAAACTGCAAAACTTTTGTTTAATCATGTCTTCCGAGTCTTTGGTCTTCCACAGGACATCGTCTCAGACCGAGGGCCCCAGTTCTCCTCCCGAGTGTGGCACGGGTTCTGCAAGGTCATTGGAGCCACTGCCAGCCTCTCCTCTGGGTTTCACCCACAGTCCAATGGTCAGACGGAGAGGCTCAACCAGGACCTGGAAACCACCCTGCGAGGCCTGGCTATGGATAACCCGACATCGTGGAGCACCTGGCTGCCATGGGCGGAGTACGCCCACAACACCCTGCAGTCATCGGCCACCAAGCTGTCGCCATTCCAGTGCCAATTCGGGTTCCAGCCACCTCTGTTCCCGGACCAGGAGGAGGACGCGGGGGTGCCCTCGGTCAACCAATATGTGAGACGGTGTCGCAAGACCTGGAGCAAGGTCAGGAAGACCCTCATACAGACCTCCAGAACCAACCAGACTCAGGCCAACCGCCATAGAAGACCTGCACACGCTTTCCGCCCTGGGCAGCGTGTTTGGCTGTCCACTAAGGACCTTCCACTGCGGGTGGAGAACCGCAAGCTTGCTCCTCGCTACATTGGCCCCTTCAAGGTGGTGCGCAGGGTGAACCCTGTCTCCTACCGGCTCCAGTTGCCCCGGACTCTGAGGATCAACCCCACTTTCCATGTTTCCCTGTTACGGCCCGTACTGACATCTACGTATGCCCCTGCCCCTAGGAACCCCCCACCCCCCCGCATCTTCCAGGGGCAGACTGTGTTCACTGTGAATCGCCTGCTTGACTCCCGCCGGGTCCGCGGCGGGTTGCAATATCTGGTGGACTGGGAGGGCTATGGTCCTGAGGAGCGCTGCTGGGTTCCTGCTCGGGATGTCCTTGATAAAGAACTATGTCGGGACTTCCATTCGGCCCATCCGGATCGCCCTGGGAACGTCAGGAGACGCTCCTAGAGGGGGGGGTCCTGTTAGGACTAGGACTGTTTTGGCCTCTAGAGGCCGCTGTTATTTCCTTTTCATGTCGTGTTTATTTTGGCCTCTAGAGGCCGCCACTGTTCCTGTGTTTTGTGTTTGTGTTAATTGCCTAATTATCTTCACCTGTGTCCTTAATTAGTTTGTCTATTTATACCCCTGAGTTCAGTCCTCTTGTCACGGAGTCTTTGTGCTGTTATGTTTATCTCCAGTTTCCTTTGTACTGTGTTTTTTGATCTTCTTAGCTTTTGTATTTTTGCACTTTGCTTTTCTTTTGGATTTTACTCTTTGGTTTTTTTTTTGTCTTTTGTTTTGCCCTGTATATAGTGTATATAGTTTAAATAAACCTTTTGATTCTTTTTCTACTTCCGCCTCACGCCTCTGCATTTGAGTCATCCCCCTGGTGGCCTAGTGGGGGTTTGCTGGATTATCACACCAACGAACCAGGTTCGAATCCCAGCAAAACCCTAACAATTACATAGTTTAATTTAAAAAAGTACTGCATGTACCAACTATCCAAATCATTTTATTAAAGATAATATAATTATAAATAACACTACAGAAATAGCAAATGAATTTAACAAGTTCTTTGTAAATGTTGGCCCTTCCCTTGCAAAATAAATTGTTAAACCGAGGGAAACAGGTGGCATAAATGAAAGTATTATCACTCGGAATCCAAACTCCATATTCATCAGAAGTGTACATGATAGCGAGATCCTGGAAATTGTTAGAAATTTTAAAAATAAGAAGTCTACCGACTGCACTGACATAGATATGACACTGATCAAGGATATAATACGCAGTATAGTAACACCATTCACATACATCTGCAATCGATCTTTTCTAACCGGTATTTTTCCAAGCAAAATGAGGTGGGGTTTATATTAGACCGTATCAGCGGATCATCAGATTAACGTTTTTAAAACGATTAGTGTGCACACAGCAACGCCAATACACGATTCGCGTGCACATAGCAACGCCAATACACGGATACGCTCGGCTCCGCAGGCATCCTGCGCTCCAAATCACTCCGCCTTGAACAGCGAGTGCCCTCTGGAGGGTGCGCACTCCGGCCCTGCACAGCTCACAGAGTGCGCGAGTGAAGCGCACGAGCAGTGATTCGGGACTGAGCCGCTGTGTGTGTGATCCCAGCGCATATCACTTACCACTTGCAAGTGGAAGGATGGCAAGCCTAAAGACAATCATAACTACACAATGGGCAGTATTTGCATCAGTATTTGCAGTATTTTCATACTTTTATACTCTTTAATGAAAGGTGATACAAGGTGGAAGGCCACCGTTTTTCAGCAGTCGCGTCACATGACCAACGCCAGCGAATCAGGAAGATGGATGTCACAGTGACGTTGTCCAATGACGACGCCAGCTAGAGCTCAGCACAGCGTATCCGCGTATTCTCAATGTTTACACAGCACCGGAGCTGACACGATTTGGATTGAATACGTGGACGCTGGCGGATTCCCGTTTCCCGGCGTTTACAGGCGGTTTAATGTAAACGGACAGTGCATCCACGAAGAAAACGAGACAGATACGGTCTAATGTAAACTTGGCCTGAAACTCACTAAAGTAATTCCCATCTTCAAAAGTGGAGACAGATACCAGTTCACCAACTACAGACCCGTCTCTTTGCTCTCTCAATTTTCAAAAATCTTAGAAAAACTGTTTGTTAGTAGGCTTGACAATTTCATAGAAATGCATAATTTACTGAGTAATCACCAATATGGTTTTAGACCAAATAGGTCCACCTCGATGGCAATAATGGAACCAGTGGAGAAAATCTCCACTTCAATTGATAACAAGGAATATACTGTAGGAATTTTTGTTGACCTGAGAAAGGCATTTGACACCACTGATCATGAGTTGCTCTTGAAGATACGGTGTCAGGGGTACAGCTCATGCGTGGTTAAACAGCTATCTCAGTGACAGACATCAATATGTACATATTAACAGTGTAAACTCACATAGGAAAAAAGTCATGCATGGAGTCCCACAAGGCTCTGTACTGGGACCCAAACTGTTTATTATGTACATAAATAATCTCTGTGATGTACTACAACACCTGAATTGTATTCTGTTTGCAGATGATACCAGTTTGTACTGCTCGGGAAAACATTTAGAGCAGCTCCGGCATACAGTAGAAAATGAGCTTACAATATTAAAGAAATGGTTTGACATTAATAAACTGTCTTTGAACTTAAGCAAAACAAAATTGATCATATTTGGCAATAAAATCTAACAATCATATTAAAATCAAAATAAATGATGTAGAAAGTGAACGAGTGTTTGTGAATACATTTTTGGGTGTTATTATTGATAATAAACTTAACTGGAAACCACATATAGATAATGTTAAGGCAAAAACATCCAAAACAATTGCTATAATGTGTAAAATGAAAACGATCTTGAATCAAAAATCACTTAACATACTGTATTGCTCTCTCATGCTCCCATACATTAGCTATTGTGTGGAAGTATGGGGGAACAACTACAAGACAAATATCAACCCAATATTTTTACTCCAGAAGAAAGCCATAAGAATTGTCAACAAATCAGACTACTATGAACCATCGAATCTACTTTTCATTAGATTACACACTTTAAAATTACATGATCTTGTGGATCTTAACACTGCTGTTATAATGTACAAGGCACACAACCATTTGCTTCCATACTGTATCCAGGAGCTGTTCAGGCCGAGAGAGAGCCGGTATAATCTAAGGGGAACTGGCATCTTTAAAAAAACTAAAGCCAGAACCAACAGTAAAAGTAAATGTCTCATCTCATTATCTGTATCCGCTTTATCCTGTTCTACAGGGTCGCAGGCGAGCTGGAGCCTATCCCAGCTGACTACGGGCGAAAGGCGGGGTACACCCTGGACAAGTCGCCAGGTCATCACAGGGCTGACACATAGACACAGACAACCATTCACACTCACATTCACACCTACGCTCAATTTAGAGTCAGCAGTTAACCTAACCTGCATGTCTTTGGACTGTGGGGGAAACCGGAGCACCCGGAGGAAACCCACGCGGACACGGGGAGAACATGCAAACTCCACACAGAAAGGCCCTCGCCGGCCACAGGGCTCGAACCTGGACCTTCTTGCTGTGAGGCGACAGCGCTAACCACTACACCGCCTAAAAGTAAATGTATATCTATTAAAGGAGTAAACTTATGGAACAGATTAGAAAATGAACTAAAAAAAGTGTAGCTCAATTCAAGGGCGTACTTAGGATTTTTCAAAGGGGAGGGGTCACACACTGACGGGCAGCCTGAGTGCATTATGTAACAAAAAATAATTACCATTGCTAGTTTTAGGCAGCTTAGAAACCGTCTCTTCCATTATTGCTGTTTCTTCCACGTTTTCTTGATGTTGTGTTCTAAAAACAGCACACTTTCGCTTCGAAGCCACAAAATGCAACTTTGATGGAAAAAATATATAATAAATTGCTTACCTCTCTTCACGTCGAAAGAAGGAGGAAAGTTTCGCTTGTTTTGACATGGCGAATTATTAACACAAGAGGAAATACTCGTAATTCGCGACTAAAAAGACTGCAGCTACACCGGCAGCTTGACCATGCTTTCTAGTGCGATCGTATTGCGCTTGCGCAGAACTGTTTCAGCCCTGCGCGCCTTGGCTCGTGCACCTGAAGGCGCGCCTCCTGCGCACGTGCGCCGTTAACGAAGAACACCTGTCTTTAATCAATGAACTATGTTTGGGCTATTTAAGGACTGCGCCCATGCAAGGATGATGCGAAGTATTACACCGCGTCTAGTGTGCCGTACAGAGCCTTGTTTCCTGTCCTTGTTGGCCTCCTGGTTTTTCGACTCCTGTTTCTCGTCCCTTGATCTTGTATAGTTTTGCCTCTGATATTCTGCCCGCGCCTCGATTGACCTCCTGCCTGTTTCCTCGATTATGACTTTGCCTGCTGTTTCGGACTGTTTGCCTGTTGTGTGCGTTTAACGCACTTTATGCTCATGTCGCACTGTGTATTATTTAATATATCTGCATTTACATCCACCTCTCCTGTACACACTCTGACAAACTGGGTTTTCACGCCCAAACCACAGGAAGTCCATACAAGGTTATAGAAACCCTAATGAGGCTGAGGTGACAATCTAGTTTAAAAAAAAAAAAAATGTTTGAAAAATTACAGGCACCCCAGGATCCCCCCCTAGCTACGCCCCTGCAATTAATACATTTTTAAAAAATGTACAAAGCTAACATAGTAGATTAATACAGAGCATTAGTATGAAATAATAATAAAAGTAATAATAGTAACATAATGACATTACAGTTAGTACAAATAAGTAAAACAGCAATATAATTATAAATGAATAATACAGTGACACTATGGTACTATACTGTGTATTATTTCTATGTACTATGCTAACATTTATTATTTAATATATACATAACCAAGATACTACTATATTACTCTTAAATATATGATTAATAATTCAAACACAGACTATAAGATAAAATGTATATATTTAAAAAATTGCGATACGAAATTGAAACAGTAGGCTATACCCGTTTGGTATTTAAATTTTAGTATAAAAATAATAGCATACAGTGGAAGATGATACCTCGTGAGGTCTTGTTAAGTTCTTTTGGTTTTGTTTTTCTTTCTTTTTTTCTGTAAATGTAAATTATTATAACTGTATCTGTTGTTTTGTTTTCACTTTCTCATTTTTTCCTTTTGTTTTTTTTTTGTCTTCATTACTTACTTTTCATATATAAATGAAATGTCAAAAGGGTAAGCGCAATAAGCCAAGGCTTCAGCCTGTACCTTTCCGGTCAGAATTCCATTGATCAAATGAAAGTATTGCACCTTATGATGTGCTTAAAATGACTGAAATAAAATTATACTATACTATACTATACTATACTATACTATACTATACTATACTATACTATACTATACTATACTATACATATTCCATAAGAGCGCACTTTTCAGATGAAAAAAGAAAGCATAATGAAGGCTGCTGGGTTTTGGTGTAAAATGAAGAAGTGAGTGTGACAGTCAAAGTGTCCAGAAGAACTGTGGCTGGTTCTGTAAGATGCTCAGGAAAACCTACAGATCATTTCCACATAAAACTGACCTCACTGGACCTCAGACTTTTTCTTTTAAGCAAAGGGTCGTCTCACACCAAAAACTGACTCTGTTTCATTTATTATGGCTTACTGATTACTGTTTATAGTATTTTTTTTAATGTTGAAGCATTTCATTTCATTATTTTTAAGCCATTTTTGGTCGACAGCATTTCTTTACACGTGCCTGAGGCCATGTACACATGTAGCCGGGTATTTTTAAAACCGAACATTCCCCCCCCCCCCCCCCCCTCCGTTTATAAAAATGTTTTATCCACACCACCTCGTCTTCGAAAAAAATTCCTTCCACATATTACCGAACATCTGCGTTTTCAATCACATTCATAAGCATTCCAAACCTGTAGATGGCATTATTTCCCCAAATCCTACCCCCTAATCACATCGCCTGTGCTCTTGGAGCAGTAGTTGGGCTTCTAAAATTAAACATGTAAATAGCACCTGCACAATAATTAACGCTTTCAAGGCACTACTCCGATCCATTACTCTTTGTCCATGCTTAATCTGGCTTCTGCAGTAAACAAAGGTCGCACGTTTGACGTCAGGGCAGATTTGTTGTCATTTTTTTGGTGCAGATTGTGACGTTCTAAAACGCAAAACTCCGGTTATCTCTGTCTACACGAAAAGGCATACACGGAGTTTTCAAAAATCTTCACTTTGCCCGGAGTTTTTTTAAATATTCGTTTTTGATGTGTTTTCATGTGGATGACGGGCCAAAACGTAGAAAAATATCTTCGATTTAGCAGATACCCGGCTACGTGTGGACGGGGTCTAAGACTTTTGCACAGGACTCTAGATGCACTAAAGGTGATGATACACAGGGCAACAGAAAATTGGCAGCAACCAATCAGAGAAGAGCAAATCTATTGCCAGGGAGACCGACACCGCAAAGATGGACACTGACACATTCGCAGCTGTCACTTCTGTCTAGCTTTTATTTCACTCAAGTAAGAATCATTTCTGGAACAAAACTGAATAGATCCTCTGGTCAAAAGATAGTTTGCCATTATTTTAACATTTATAAATCAAAATAACCGCATTATTCTGTTAAACATTTGTAAAATCTCTTTAAAAATGCTACCAGCCTTAATTACATATGCTATAACTAATAACTGACGCATACATCACAAAAACATCATCGTTTAATTCTCATCTCAGCATAAAAGACAAAAGGACATGGAGCAGGAGACGCTGCTGAGGAGGAAAAGGGCGTGGCAGAGCTCCTGAAAGGCTTTTTTTCTTTTTTAGATCCCAAAGTTTGTACTGTATCGCACTTGGGTTCCACAAGTAATCGTGCATATTATCTGTATGTGAATTAAATCAGACGATAAGTTGGACAATCTCTATTACAACTCAGAAAAAAAATCATGAGCTGATCATCACTTTTAACTTGACGCAAGAGAGCTAACGTTATCCCTACATAGCCAGTGATAACTTTCAGCTAACTATGTTAGCAAAAACCACCGCTAGTCAGCTAAATCCCATTCAGTATTGGTGGGAAATGGCGATTCATTTCCGCCAGTTCGTTCATGTCGGTCAGTTCAGCAAAGAAATTCGTTCGTTCAGTTCGTTCACTCGTTCATTTTGATGACGTCACACCAAAGCGGCACAACAATGGCTGTCGTCCGAAGTTTAGTTCATCTTGAGTGAACGAGAGGCGGCAGAGGTGCCATCCACAATAGATTTTCATACATTACAATGTGCTTGAGAAAAAGATGGAAGAAAAACATTATCCTAGCATTATCTGAAAAAGACTACATAAACAAAGCTCTGAAAGTTAATTAAATGTAGATGAGAATAAAGCTGTTTTTATATTTATTATATTTATTTTAGTAGAGCCATGGTCTGCCGGCTATGCAGTTGTTCTCTCAAACCCATTAAGCAAAAAAAAAAAATTGCTTATTTAACAGCAACACTCATTTCAGAGAATAAACAACTTTACAAGTCATCGTATTCAGCGAACAGTAGCCTGCGATGTCTCTCTGCTGCATTCATGATCATTCATTGTTTGGCCTGGTCATGGACATGGAAACGGTTGTTATGCACGAACATTCGATTGACGTCACGTCTAGCGAGACTTTTTCCAGCTGTTCGAGCAAGAGACCTCCTTTAAAGTAAAGCCAACTACGATAGATGCAGACTGTTTCATGCAGTTGTTCAAACCCATTAAGTAACACCCATTTTGCTCATATTCAACAGCAACGCTCATTACAAAGAACAAACCACTTTATTACAAATTGCATTAACATTAAAAAAACAAACACAGTATGCCGCGATCTCCAGAGCCACGTTCTTCATTGTTTATCACAGTCATGGAAACCGTTGCTATGCGCCCAGCCCAGTATGGCAGCAGGCAGGCTGGCTGCTGGCTGCTCGTTCGTTCGCGAACTGCTGACCTCGTTCGCTGTGAACTGAAATGTATTGCTGAGTGAGAGCTCTAAATTGTAAACTAAAGACCTGGCATGTGTCAACGCTCTGATAATAGGGCTCAGATAGCCCTTAAAGAAGTAAAGTGGCGCTGCTCTGCACAGATCAAAATGCAAGTTGGACGCCCTTCTGCTACTGAACAGATCCTGCTGATTCGCCAACGACCGAGATTCAGCGACCGCCCTGCTGCCAGCGAGCAGAGACTGCTGATTCGCGAACGACCGAGAACGAGAGGCAGCGCGAACTAGTTCTAGTCGTTCACTTCGAAGACTCGTTCAAAAAGAACGGTTCGTTTGTGAACGACACACCACTACCATTCAGTCTAAATGGAGTGGTGGTTACGGCGCTAACGGCAGTTTACACTTAGCTGAAAAAAATAAAATCGATGTCTTAATTCTAACCTGAGCATAAAAATAGATGTCCGTTGGTTTTCTAAGCATTTGATGAGGTAAATTCACCACTTTGGGTTTACACAGAACAACTTACCGGCATAAAAAGATACAAGTCGTCTCTCTTTCTTCTTCTTCGCTCCACTGACAGAGACACCACTGTCTTTGTTGAAAATTTCAGAAGCTCTCACTCAGATGGTCATGTGATTCACTGCTAGCACTCTGATTGGATGATCTTTATCATAAAAAGTTGCCCAAAATGAACAAAATCGTTCAGATAGAATTTACGTCGCCCAATCTCAATGGGAAAGTGTCAAAGCGCGGTTACCCAGCAACACTGCCCAAAGAGATGCCACATGTACCGTATCATCAGCCTAAGACATTAAAAAGTATAATAGCTTTAGTACTAAGTGCATCAAGGGCTCATAAAAAATGTCAATATGGAAAGCTTGTTCAATAAGATCTTCAAGGGTTAGCATACTAAAAGTATAGCTTTCAGGAGTGGGATTTTACCCAGAAGGCACCGCGATGTCTGATGTAATCACTTTTAAAAACAGCAATAACAGTAATATCATTTGATTTGTGACATTCACATTGAGATTTTACGTCGTCAAATATGATTACGAGAGCTGACATTATGCTGTTACTAGCTAGCTCTGAGCAAGTCAGCTAAAAGGCACGTTGGTATCTTATCATATAAATATCATATCAGAAGGAAACTGTTCTGACTTCCAAGGCTTTTATAAATCCACTTCCCGTTATATCGCACTTCCTCAGCTCAGAGAGACCACTTGGATGATGTGCATGAGGTGAAAAGATCAAGGGCATGGTCGAAATACATGACATGTCTCTAAATATCTCAGTGAAGCCTTTGAAACTGGGTTAAGTCGAGCTGTCCTGGGGAAGGAGGACTGGAGAATCCAAAACATTTATTTAAAAAAAATATATAATGATCAGGGATTTTTAGCTCCTCTGTCCGTAACGCTGATTCACTGTAAAAAAAAATAGTTGAGAATACTTGAAATTTCAAGGCAACCGTCTGCATTAAGAATTTTATGTTTTGCCAACGATGTGCCCATGATAATCCAAACTATGATAAAACTGTTATCTTTATTAAGAATTCTTAATTAAGTCAATTTTCAATTCTTCATTCTGCCAACATAGATTTCTCTTTTTGCTGAACAGTGGCATTCACAGTAGTGCAAAAAGGCAATTGAGGTTATCACAATTTTTGGGGGGCTTTTTTCACCTCTATTTGGATAGGACAGCGTAGAGACAGGAAATGAGCGTGAGAGACGGATCGGGAAATGACTTCGGGTCGGAACCGAACCCGGGTCCCCGGATTTATGGTATGGCACCTTATCCACCTGAGCCACGACGCCCCTGAGGTTATCACAATTTATCATTAAACTATACATGCCTTTTTTCATTGTTCTACACAATTACAAAACTTCAATATTGAAATAAAGTTTTTAAAACCCACGTTGTGGGTGTGGCTCAGGTAGATAAGGCGCCATACCATAAATCCAGGGACCTGGGTTCGATTCCAACCCGAAGTCATTTCCCGATCCCGTCCCTCTCTCCTGCTCATTTCCTGTCTCTACATTGTCCTATCCAAATAAAGGTGAAAAAAGTCTGATAACCTCAGTTGCCTTTTTGTACTACTGTGA